>NC_091317.1:41850157-42052652 GCF_038502225.1 Cherax quadricarinatus
TCACAATTATATCACACAAATGTTAAACCTAACTTTGTTATTTTTTTAAATACACTACCTAACAGAATACTCCATTCTACTGAATGAACAGCAATGCATGCAACCATAGGACCTGTCTTTGTAATACTCATTTGTATTTTATAGTTATCTGTTTACAATAATGTCTTATCACTGATTTCATCATTTCTTAGTTAATCTTAAGTTAATTGTAAGCCAGCCCGTAATGCTATGCATATAAGTGGCTTTGGCATGCTGCTCTTACCTGGTCTAGCATCATTCGTATTTTTATTAGGCCTGAACCCAAACTGACAGGGGTTGATTATGTTGTGGGAGGGAGATGAGGCAGTATAGATTCGCTTATGAATTAATTTTTCGAAGATTTTTAGAGAGAGGGTGTAAGTTGGATATTGGTCTATAGTTATTCAAGTCTTTTGGTCTCCTCCTTTATGTATCGGGGTGACCCTCGCTATTTTGAAAACTGTAGGAAAGGTAGAGGATCCGATGGATTTGTTAAAGAGTGCTGCAATGATTGGTGACAGCACTGGACGCTTTTGTATATAAAGGGTGGTAAGGTATTTAAATCTCCTGTTTTGTTTTTTAGTGTGTTGATAATAAGGAGACTTCTATTGGGTTAGTCAGCTAGGTACAGTGTGTTCGGGTAGTTGCCAGTGAGATAGTTATTGGGTAGGGTAGTTGAGCTTGGGATTTTCTTAGCAAAGTTTTTCCCTATGGTTGAGAAGAAATCATTGAGTCTGCTGTTTCAGTTGGTGGGAGTTGGGGTTCATCTGGTTTTATTAGTCCAACTGTGCTATTTCCTGATATCTTTTTTGTTCCTAGAATTTCTGATAGGTCTTTTTTATATCACCTTTTAAGTTAGGTAATCTGTTCTCATAATACAATTTTTAGCCTTTATCAGGCTGATTAGGATTGATGAGTAACGTTTGTTTCTCTGGTTATGTGACCCATTCTGTACTGTTTCTCGTATAGGTGCTTTGTATTTATGGATTTGAAGATGCTGGGTGTTAGTCAGGGACTGTTCAGTCTCTTAGCTGTGATCTGTTTAGTTTTTTTAGGGCAGTGCTTGTTATAGAGGTATTGGATCTTTTTTAGAAAATTATGAATACATTAGTCAATATCTGTATAGATTTCTAGGTCAGTGTGCCAGTCGATGTTTGTCATTGCTGTTGTGAAGTTATTAATGGCTGCCTCATTATGAAGTATGAAAGCGACTTTAGTACTGTCTTGGGGTAATTTGCCTAGATTAGTTATGAGGAAGGTAGGGTAGTGGTCTGTGGTATTATCTGTGATTATGCCTAACTTTAAAGGGGATATGGTGTTGGTCCAGATGTGGTCTAGTAGGGAAACACTAGTCTCTGTAATTCTTGTAGGTTTTGTTACTGTTGGTAACAACAAGCAGTTACTCATAGTGTTTGTGAATTCAGTAACGTGTGGGTCCTGGTCTTGCAGGAGATTTATACTGAAGTCACCTGAGAGTAGTAAGTGATCTTTATTCATGCGTGCATCAGATATCATACTTCCTAGGTTTTCACTAAAACGGCTAATGTTTGACTGTGGTACTCTGTAGATGTTTATCACTGTGAGAGGTTTTGTAGGTATTTGGATTTGAATTTAGCTATTATATATTCCCTTATGCATGTATTATTGATACATTCTAGATGGTCTGAGTAGTATAAAGCTGTGCTACCCCTTTGTTGATTTGGCCTACAGTTGTGTATGGCTGTGTAACCAGGAATGGCAAAGACATCTGTAGTATCAGCCTTTAGCCAGGTTTCAGTGAGAGTAATGATGGACATACTGGCATGCAGGGAATTTAGTAATGCTGTGAGGTCATCGTAATATTTGCTTAAAGATCTGACATTGTAGTTAAAGACAGTTATGATGTTGTTGGCTCTGAGAAGTGCCTCTGATTGTTCTGCTGTGTAGTAATTACAGTTACTGTTTGATTCATTTAAGTCTTTCAGTAAGAGGTTGGTATCAGGATCAATGCTTGTAATCATAAGAGTTACAGTGAATCTATAATTAAAATTAAGTATAAGACAAAGTAAATATTCTAAAGCTAAAAAATAGCACCTGAATTATTTTAACAAATGTAATTATATGAACTAAGGTAGTTCTTTAAAGCTAAAATAAAGGAGACAAAATAAAAGGGACTAAAATAAGTTGTGGTGAACAAATAAAGTGATGATCAAATAAAGGAGCTTGGCAAAATAGTGAACTTATTACACTTTAGCACCTGAGAATAGCACCTTGATAATTTTAACAATTGTGAATATATTAACTAAGGTAGTTATTTAAAGCTAAAATAAAGGAGAAAATATATAAAGGACTAAATTAAGTAATGGTAAACAAAGTTAAATGGACAGATAGTCACTATGATATAATATTGATTTGGGAGTAAGATCTGACTTTTAATATATAAAAAGTTGAGCAATTAGTTGCACTTTAAAAAGTAAACAAAATATGAGGTAGTTGGTACTAGCTAGCAAAAGATAGTTTTGGGACTCGCACAATAATGTAATTGGAATATACACTAATTTCACACACAACAAAAAAGGGACTAAAATAAGTAGTGGTAAACAGAATTAAATGGACAGGTAGCAACCATGAATAACATTAATTACGAGTAAGATTTGACTTGCAACACAAATTTATTAGCAATTAATAGCAATTAAAAAGAAGTAAAAAGTATTTGAGGTAGCTGGTATTAGCTAGTAAAAAAAACCATAAAAATACACAATAATATAATAGTAAGGTACACTATATGCACCACACGTATATATGTGTTAATGACACTTGTCTAATCTGTTACAGAAATGTCAGATTTTTTAAGGAAGGTAGAGAAATCATGTTCATTTGAGATGATATATTGTTGTCCTGTTGATGTTTTTCTAACTAGTATTTTCTCATCTCGAGTGAAACATTGATGTATTTTGATTTCCTGTTTAAATTTTCTCAACCTTAACAGAAGGTTTAGACGTTTTCTCGTTAGACTCTCGTTGATGTACACTCCATTTTTCATTGTAATTGCTGATTTAATTAAGTCCTTTCTTTTATCATATGAATGATGTTTGATCATTATACTGTGTTTACTACCTTATTTTCCTAACAAACGTGTTTCTTTGATTTCATTGTTTTGCAGGTTAAGTTTTACGTGGTTCTGTGTTATCCTGACAGCAGTTTCTTTGCACTGGGCTTGGGTTATGCCACTAGGAATGTGAGGACTGTTTATTAAAACTGCATCTGACAACTTATCTTATGTATATATATATATATATATATATATATATATATATATATATATATATATATATATATGTGTGTGTGTGTGTGTCGTGCCGAATATGTAAAACTGATCAATTAGCAAGAACTCATTTAAAATTAAGTCTTTTCTGAAATTTTCTCTTATACGTTTAATGATATATTTTTTTTCATTAATGTTAATGTAAAAATTTTTAATTTTGCGTCAAAAGAATCTTAGAAAACTTACCTAACCTTATTATAAGAAGAGCAATTTATTTTAGCCTAACCCAATTAAATATAATTTAAATACGTTTACAATAATTTAGTACTAAACAAACACAATCAAATATATTTCTTTCGTTAGGTTCAGAATGGTTTTGGCGAAATTATTGCATACACAAATTTTCACTTGTCCTATATGGCAAGATGAGCGTTGCTATTTAAGCCAAGATCGTAAGTTATGCCTATTCGGCATATATATATATATATATATATATATATATATATATATATATATATATATATATATATATATATATATATATATATATATATATATATATATAAACACTGATCTCTGCCTTGGATCAAAGTCTAGCGCAAGCTGGACTCCAAGGTATTGTCCAGTGCGGGTAGATTGGTAAAGCACTGTGTACCTTGTTCCAAGGTTCGTAGGTTCGAGTCTCCTTCAGCCAGAGATCAGTGTTTGTGTATATTTCGCCTGCTCTTGCGAATTCCTTATATATATATATATATATATATATATATATATATATATATATATATATATATATATATATATATATATGTCGTGCCGAATAGGCAGAACTTGTGATCTTGGCTTAAATAGCAACGCTCATCTTGCCATATAGGACAAGTGAAAATTTGTGTATGCAATAATTTCGCCAAAATCATTCTGAACCTAACGAAAGAAATATATTTCACTGTGTTTGTTTAGTATTAAATTATTGTAAACAAATCTAAAATATATTTACTTGTGTTAGGCTAAAATAAATTGTTTTTGTTACAATAAGGTTAGGTGAGTTTTCTAAGTTCATTTTGGTGCAAAATTATAAATTTTTACATCAACATTAATGAAAAAAATGTATCTTTAAATGTATAAGAGAAAATTTTAGAAAGAACTTAATTTTAAATGAGTTCTTGCTAATTGACCAGTTTTACATATTCGGCACGACATATATATATAT
Organism: Cherax quadricarinatus; assembly: GCF_038502225.1. Lineage (NCBI taxonomy): Eukaryota > Metazoa > Arthropoda > Malacostraca > Decapoda > Parastacidae > Cherax > Cherax quadricarinatus. Next base: position 41,854,627 of record NC_091317.1, read on the forward strand.
ATATATATATATATATATATATATATATATATATATATATATATATATATAGATATATATATATATATATATATATATTTGTATTTGTATAGGTGTATACTTCATAATTGGTATGATGGTACATGCTGGCCCTAGAGTTTTTTTTTTCCAAGTTAAATAATATTACCCCTAGACATCAGGTTGAGCAGCCTTTAAGGAGCCTGGACATTTTATTAAAGTTACGAGCCACAAAGTCGTAACATGGCCTGCAGGGAGGAATTATCAAATTTAGATGATAATTCACATTTGAAACCTGGAGAATATTTAAAGGAAGGGTTAATATTAAGAGTAATACTTTCTTGAGGTGTAATACTATTATTTTTCTGCCCGATTTTTGTGTGTGCACATTTAGTGATTAAGGGAGTTATTTAATAGTAATAATTTAATGTACCTATGTGCTTTGCTGTGTGATTTATTATTTTTTACTAGTAATTTCTGCTTTAATAAGTAAGATGTTTATAAACAGTAGAGATTGTAGTGGTGACAGGGGTCTGGGAGGAGATCTTTGATCAAACCCCACTGCTAATCTGAGAGTAATGAAACAGAGATATTAAGACTAAAACTAGCTCTGATTATGGAAGAAAAAGATCTAGGGTAGATTGAACGTACTAAAATTCGGGAAGAGAAAGAGTTAGAAATCTTAAGGGCTAAAGAGAGAGAAAAAATAGAGTTTGCTGCTTCACAAAATGTAGCAGGTAAAAAGATAGACATATTTAATTTGGAACGTGTGTAAAGTTTGTCGTAAAAGATTTTTTTGAAAATGATCCTGATAACTTTTTCACACTGAAAAAATAGCAAAATCCCAGAAGTGGGCAGACAGTAACTGGGCCACATTAGCCAGAACCCAGTTAATTGGTTAAGGGTTACAAGCTGTTATTTCTCCAGAGGAACATGAATTTTCATTTTATGAGAAGATGGAGGATGTGTTATTGGTTTATCAGATATTGCCAGAGAAGTATAGGCAGAAGTTTAGAGGTTTAAAGTTTCAGAAAGGACAATCCTTGGAGGATAATGGAAAGGAGATGTTACTGCTGACTAAATGGTGTCGCTCCATGGATGTTGTAGGTGATTATGAAGGTGTAATGACTTCAGTTTTACTGGAGGTTCTTTTGAACAGTGTACCTCCTGACCTTAAGGCATATCTTGAGGAAAAATCTTTTAATGATTTTAATAATGCTCTGGAGTTAGGTGAAAGGTTTTTAGCTAACCATAAAAGGCCATGTTAATAATTTTTCTCCACCAACTAAGAAGAGTAAGAAATTTCACATCCTTAAGCCTAATTTTTTCCTGGATATTCGTCTCTCGACCTGCGGGGAGAAAGGACGCTTCCTGATGAGGAGTGGTGTACTTAAGCACCAAGATGGCAGATCGTATGAGTCAGCAAATAAATACTGTCTGCATCGAGCTGGTTCGAGGGACATTATGCAGTGCTACGGTGAAGGTTCTGCTCTCAGGCATCATCAGGGATGTTTATGGGATACCTAACGACTAATTGTATGGTGTGGCTCTTAATGGCATGACACGGATCTTCGTGAAATTTGTGAGAACCGGCTTCTACTCCAGTATCATGGATGATTTTCAAGAAAGGAGGATGAGCGTGAATTCGGCAGTGGAGGTGTGCTTACATGTCTCTAAGCATTTTACATGGGTGAAGATACGGAATGTCCCTTTTGAAGCAATGCTGTATGGATTTCAGAACGTGTTCAACAGTTATGGGACTGTCCATTCGGCTAGCATGGGGGTGTTTACCTGGAGTTTACCTGGAGAGAGTTCCGGGGGTCAACGCCCCCGCGGCCCGGTCTGTGACCAGGCCTCCTGGTGGATCAGAGCCTGATCAACCAGGCTGTTGCTGCTGGCTGCACGCAAACCAACGTACGAGCCACAGCCCGGCTGATCAGGAACTGACTTTAGGTGCTTGTCCAGTGCCAGCTTGAAGACTGCCAGGGGTCTGTTGGTAATCCCCCTTATGTGTGCTGGGAGGCAGTTGAACAGTCTCGAGCCCCTGACACTTATTGTATGGTCCCTTAACGTGCTAGTGACACCCCTGCTTTTTATTGGGGGGATGGTGCATCGTCTGCCAAGTCTTTTGCTTTCGTAGTGAGTGATTTTCGTGTGCAAGTTCGGTACTAGTCCCTCTAGGATTTTCCAGGTGTATATAATCATGAATCTCTCCCTCCTGCGTCCCAGGGAATACAGGTTTAGGAACCTCAAGCGCTCCCAGTAATTGAGGTGTTTTATCTCCGTTATGCGCGCCATGAAAGTTCTCTGTACATTTTCTAGGTCAGCAATTTCACCTGCCTTGAAAGGTGCTGTTAGTTTTTTTTTTTATTATTATTATCACACTGGCCGATTCCCACCAAGGCAGGGTGGCCCGAAAAAGAAAAACTTTCACCATCATTCACTTCATCACTGTCTTGCCAGAAGGGTGCTTTACACTACAGTTTTTACACTGCAACATTAACACCCCTCCTTCAGGGTGCAGGCACTGTACTTCCCATCTCCAGGACTCAAGTCCGGCCTGCCGGTTTCCCTGAACCCCTTCATAAATGTTACTTTGCTCACACTCCAACAGCACGTCAAGTATTAAAAACCATTTGTCTCCATTCACTCCTATCAAACACGCTCACGCATACCTGCTGGAAGTCCAAGCCCCTCGCACACAAAACCTCCTTTACCCCCTCTCTCCAACCTTTCCTAGGCCGACCCCTACCCCGCCTTCCTTCCACTACAGACTGATACACTCTTGAAGTCATTCTGTTTCACTCCATTCTCTCTACATGTCCGAACCACCTCAACAACCCTTCCTCAGCCCTCTGGACAACAGTTTTGGTAATCCCGCACCTCCTCCTAACTTCCAAACTACGAATTCTCTGCATTATATTCACACCACACATTGCCCTCAGACATGACATCTCCACTGCCTCCAGCCTTCTCCTCGCTGCAACATTCATCACCCATGCTTCACACCCATATAAGAGCGTTGGTAAAACTATACTCTCATACATTCCCCTCTTTGCCTCCAAGAACAAAGTTCTTTGTCTCCACAGACTCCTAAGTGCACCACTCACTCTTTTTCCCTCATCAATTCTATGATTCACCTCATCTTTCATAGACCCATCCGCTGACACGTCCACTCCCAAATATCTGAATACATTCACCTCCTCCATACTCTCTCCCTCCAATCTGATATTCAATCTTTCATCACCTAATCTTTTTGTTATCCTCATAACCTTACTCTTTCCTGTATTCACCTTTAATTTTCTTCTTTTGCACACCCTACCAAATTCATCCACCAATCTCTGCAACTTCTCTTCAGAATCTCCCAAGAGCACAGTGTCATCAGCAAAGAGCAGCTGTGACAACTCCCACTTTGTGTGTGATTCTTTATCTTTTAACTCCACGCCTCTTGTCAAGACCCTCGCATTTACTTCTCTTACAACCCCATCTATAAATATATTAAACAACCACGGTGACATCACACATCCTTGTCTAAGGCCTACTTTTACTGGGAAATAATTTCCCTCTTTCCTACATACTCTAACTTGAGCCTCACTATCCTCGTGAAAACTCTTCACTGCTTTCAGTAACCTACCTCCTACACCATACACTTGCAACATCTGCCACATTGCCCCCCTATCCACCCTGTCATACGCCTTTTCCAAATCCATAAATGCCACAAACACCTCTTTAGCCTTATCTAAATACTGTTCACTTATATGTTTCACTGTAAACACCTGGTCCACACACCCCCTACCTTTCCTAAAGCCTCCTTGTTCATCTGCTATCCTATTCTCCGTCTTACTCTTAATTCTTTCAATAATAACTCTACCATACACTTTACCAGGTATACTCAGCAGACTTAACCCCCTATAATTTTTGCACTCTCTTTTATCCCCTTTGCCTTTATACAAAGGAACTATGCATGCTCTCTGCCAATCCCTAGGTACCTTACCCTGCTGTTAGTATGCAGCAATATTCCAGCCTAGATAGAACAAGTGACCTGAAGAGTGTCATCATGGGCTTGGCCTCCCTAGTTTTGAAGGTTCTCATTATCCATCCTGTCATATTTCTAGCAGATGCGATTGATACAATGTTATGGTCCTTGAAGGTGAGATCCTCTGACATGATCACTCCCAGGTCTTTGACGTTGGTGTTTCGCTCTATTTTGTGGCCAGAATTTGTTTTGTACTCTGATAAAGATTTAATTTCCTCATGCTTACCATATCTGAGTAATTGAAATTTCTCATCGTTGAACTTCATATAGTTTTCTGCAGCCTACTGAAAGATTTGGTTGATGTCCACCTGGAGCCTTGCAGTGTCTGCAATGGAAGACACTGTCATGCAGATTCGGGTGTCATCTGCAAAGGAAGACACGGTGCTGTGGCTGACATCCTTGTCTATGTCGGATATGAGGATGAGGAACAAGATGGGAGCGAGTACTGTGCCTTGTGGAACAGAGCTTTTCACCGTGTGGAGGGATGGCCTGTATGTGGGGCTGCCAGAAGGATCCTTCACCCTAAAAATGTCCTTGAAACGGCCGATACCGTCGTATGTTACGTTGGACGGTTATAGGACCCAAGTTTTTGTCCACTATGCAGGGCAGAGGAGGACGTGCTGATTATGTGACTCATATGAGCATATGGTGGCACAGTGTACCCGGAGGCAGGCTCCTAGGGTGCCGGTATCATCACCTGTGGATCAGCAGACGTGCACCTTGGAAGCTGAGTGGGGTGTTTCGGAAGGTCGGAGACCGGACCTATCGAGCGAGGAGGTGGAGCAGGTGGAGGTAGAGTTGGGGATGTGTGTCACCCTCCCAGAGGTAACAGGGGAGGGCATACCATGGCCTGAAGAAACATTGGACGTAGAAGCATCTGCCCAAGAGGGGATGTTGGAAGCAGAGCTGAAGGATTTCTTGGAAGAGCCGGAGTCTAGTGTAGATGGTGCTGAGTGTTTATGTGAGGTTCAGGAGCCGGACGGTCAGCAGGGAAGTGAGGAGGCCTTGCGTAAGGTTGGAATGGAGAGGGACGTGGTGATGGAGGTCCATCAGGAGAACTCGCATGATGTAGATGCCAGTGTGCACGGTAGCTCCCACAAACAGAATGTGGGGGCATCAGAAATGGATGAGGTTCTCACACCGGGGCAGAGACTTGGGAAAAAGGCATGGGCGGCTGTGGTAGAGATGGCAAGCTGAGATGGAGGTGCAACGGTGGAGCCCGGCAGGAAAGGGCAGGGAGGGGTGGGGGGGCAGGTTAGGATGAGTGATAAAGAGAGTTCGTGTACTATGAAAGGAGGGATGAGCAAGCCCCAGCGGCATAGGGGTAAGCTACCTTTCCTGAAAAGTTCAGATGTGTCATGATTAATGTCAATGGTCTTAAGACTGAAGTCAAACGGGTTTGGTTAGAGTGGTTTTTAAGGAGGTTTGATGTTTATGTTTGCTTTTTGCAGGATCATAACCATAGGTTAGGAAGTGCATTGTGTTTGAGAGGTTATAGACTGTTTGTCAGCAATGCTTTGCAATTGAAAGGGTTAGTGGTGGTGGCGGTAAAGGAGACCAGCCCTTTGTGTGTCATGGGTTGGGAGGAGGGGGGTGGGAGGGTTGTCAGGGTGGATGGGTTTTGGGGGGAGGGGAGGGTTTGTTTCATAGGTGTGTACATGCTGGTGACCAGCAATGCTAGGGAGAAAGTAGACTTTGTCCGGGATGTCTTGATGTATCATTTGCAGGGTTTACCCTCCATTACGGTGCATGGGGGTGATTGGAATTGTGTGATTAGGTATGGGGATGTGGTACCAAAGGGGGGCGGGTTGTGTATTGGGTGTCCTGAGGGATGTGTTGCGGGATGTTAGAGTTGTAGATGTGGTGGGGCGGGGGTATAGGGTGGAGCATACGTTCATACGTAGGGGTAGGGGTTATGAGGTGCAGTTAGATAGGATTTATGTCATGCAGGGGATAGGTGTGGAGAGGGTGCAGACTTTCGATGTAGAGTTTTCTGATCATAGGGCAGTGATAGCTGATCTGAGGGTGGATGGTATAGTGCATATTTATACAGGGTACTGGAAATTGAATGTGAGGCTCCTAAAGGAGAGGGGTGAAGGTTCAATTTTCACAGATTGGTGGGTGAACTTCTGGGAGATTAGGGATGGGGCGATGAATTTGCTTGATTGGTTGGAGATGAGGGCTAAGATAGGGATAGCAGAGTTTTTTAAGGTTCGAGGCCGAGAACAGGCGCAGTGGCATTATGGGTTGCAAAATTATCTGAATGATTGTTATGAGGGGGTCTGAGTGGGGGCATGGAAAGTCTAAGGAGTTGGATTGCAGAGATTCATAATAAAAGGTTTGATGCAATCAGGGTTAGGGCGGGGTTGGAGGATGTATTAAGGGGAGATAGGCTGCCAGGTTTTATCCTACGAAAATTTAGGGGAAGGCAGATGGTAACTACCTTGGTGCATCTTGTGGGAGGCTCTGGGGAAGGGGGGGTTATGTGGAGGGTCAAGGCCTATCCACTACGGGAAGTATCAGTGTTATGCCGATTATTGGCTTAGGGAGAAATGGAGGAGGAGATGGGGGGGGTGTCAGGGAGGGGGTGTTTGGGGAGGAGAGAAAAAATAATGTTTTCAGTGAGCAGGAAAGGGGCACATTGGAGGGTAGTATTAGTGAGGTGGAGGTGGAGGAGGCAGTTTTCAGGATGAGCCAGGGTAGGACGCCGGGGATACATGGTGTACTGAACGGTTTTTATAGGATTTATTGGGGGTGTATAAGGCACTGCTTGGTGGGGGTATTGAATTGTATGTTGAGTAGCGGGAGGATGAGAAAGTTTCAAAGAACTGGTGTCATTGTATTAGTTCCAAAAAGGGAGGGGCAAGTCTTGAGTGATTACCGAGCGATATCTTTAATGTGCTCGGATTATAAGATTTTTGCTAAGATTTTGGACAATAGACTGAGGAAGGTTATGAGGTTAGTGATACATAGGTGTCAGTATGGCATCCCAGAAAGAAGTATGAGGGAAGGACAAGGGTATATCAGGGATTTTATTGAGAGTTGCCTGGGATGGGGAGGGAATTCTCGGTTTAGACTGGGAGAATGCATATGATTGCATGGATTGAGATTTCTTGAGAGCTTGTTTGGAATGGTTGGGATTTGGGGGGGGGTGAGATGGGTGCAAAACTTGTATGTGGAGGTGGTAGTGAGGGTACAGGTAAATGAGAGGTTGGGCTTGAGGCAGGGTTGCCCGTTCTCCCAGTTGCTGTTTCCCTGTGCCCAGAATCCTTTATATGGGCTTGTTGATGGGGTGATGGACAGACAGGAGATGGTTGGAGGTTGCATGGGGGGGGTATTGTTGGGTATGTGGATGATACCACTGTTCTGTTATTGGGTGAGGAAGCTTTGAGGATGGTGGGTAGAGTGATTCAGATATTTGGAAATACTATGGGTATGAGAATTAATATGTTGAAATAGAGGTTACTGCATGTGGGAAATTAGATTGGTGGGAGCTTGGGATTATGGTATGGGGAGTATGGTATATGGCAGAGGTGCAGGAGGGTCAATTCAGAAATAGTTATGAGCAGAGTTTTGGGTAGGTTTAGAAGCTTAAGGGCTAGGGATGTAGCATTACACCAGAGAGCATTGGTGGTCAATTTGCTTGTCTATAGTAAGGTGTGGGGGTGGCTGAGGTGTTTCCTTTAAGAATACAAGATATTTTGGAAATTCAGAGGAGGGTTTTAAGGTATGTGTGGGGTTTTGGGAGGGCGTGGTTACGTAAGGAGGTAGTTATGATGGATGTTCAATGAGGGGGTTTAGGTCTGTTGGCATTGGGTCCTAGAGTAATTGCAATATATATCAAGCAGAGGTATATTCGGGCAGGGGGGGAGCGGGGTATTAGGGTCGGAAGGGTGATGGAGGATGTTCACAGATGGTGGTGTGGTAAGGACTTGAGGGTTTGTGAGGAGGTTTGAATTGACTGTACATATTTACAAACTAAAGGTAAAGAGGTTGGTGTGTGCTGTGGGAGGTCAGGGAGTCTTGCAAGGGGTCGCTGTATACCCAGCAGGCCATTTGGGCGGATTTTAGAAGGCTAAAGATACCAGCAAAAGTGAGGGAATTAGTGTATCATTTTATCATGGGGATTTTGGCCTCTAAAAAGGTGCTAAGTAGAATGGGTTTCGTAAGCGAGGCATCCTGCTCCATAATCTAACACACAATCAAAACTTATTGGAAAGTAACTGCTTTTATTACACAGCATCACAAGCCAGCACTATCCTGAACACTGCTCAAAGTCTATCAGTTCTTAACTACAACATCAGGTCCTTAAGCAAATACTATGATGACCTCCTGGCACTCCTTGAGTCACTAAAGACACCCATCTCCTGCATTATTCTTACTGAGCCCTGGCTTAAGCAGGACACAGCTGATATCTACCCACTACCAGGATACACAGCAATCCACAACTGCAGACCATACCAAGTTGAGGGTGGTACTGCAATCTATTACTCTAACCAACTATCTTGTTTTAGCACTAATTGCTTCAGTGATGAATATGGGGAATATATTTTTGCTAATTTTACTGTAAAAAACCTCAAGACGCCTATAACAATCGGTACCATATACCGGATACCCCACACAAACATCCCAAACTTTAGTGAGAATCTAAAGTCACTAATAACAAACAGACAAATGAACAAGCACCACCTTCTCTTAGCTGGAGACTTCAATATCAAACTTGGCCTACCAGATGATCAGACTGTAACTGATTTCATCAACAATATGAACAATACACTTCTCATACCAACAATAACTAAACCAATCAGGCTGACTGAGACAAGTGCAACAAACAACAAACATTGTCCTATAAAAACGAAATAGATCACAAATAAATGGCTTGGTTGTCCATGGCTAACCAGCAGCATACACAAAGATATTCTTAAACAATATTCAACAGTTCTCACCAAATTAAAAAAGAAAGCCAAACAACTGTACTACTCCAGTAGATTCACTGACACAAGAAGAGATATAAAAAATACCTGGAAAACACTTTCCCAGATTCTGGGGACCCACAAACTAAAAAAACCAAGAATATTGTTCTAACTAAACCTCATGAAACACCACTGCATCCCAATGATACAGCTAACAAGATAAACGACTTCTTCTCAAACATAGGATCTAATCTTACCAGTAATATCCCATGTACCAATGCCCGTGCCGGGGACTACCTAGACGGGAATTTCCCAGATTCCTTCTATTTTGTACCAACTGAGCCCATGGAAGTCACCGCGATCATAAAGACACTTAAAAATAACTCGGGGAATCTGTCTCACGTCCCACCATTATTGTACAAGCGAGCGGCCCATGTCGTTTCGCATGCTATTACATTACTTTCTAACAAGTCACTAGAAACTAGCACTTTCCCAACACTACTCAAGACAGCAAGGGTTACACCAATACATAAAGGTGGTGACCCTACAGACATAAACAACTATAGGCCAATATCAAACTTACCATTGCTATACAAAATCTACGAAAAACTCGTGCACAGGAGACTATATTCTTTTATAACGTCACAAAACATACTCAACCCCTGCCAATTTGGATTCAGGAAAAATAAAAGCACTAATGATGCAATTATAAAAATGCTAGACCTGCTTTTCACAGCATTGGAAAATAAGGAATATCAGCTAGGAATTTTTATTGACCTAAGAAAAGCGTTTGACACACACTTGACCATTATGGTATAAGAGGCCATGCGCTTGCATGTTTTAAATCCTACCTTTCTAATAGGTATCAGCATTACCTGGAGTTTACCTGGAGAGAGTTCCGGGGGTCAACGCCCCCGCGGCCCGGTCTGTGACCAGGCCTCCTGGTGGATCAGAGCCTGATCAACCAGGCTGTTACTGCTGGCTGCACGCAAACCAACGTACGAGCCACAGCCCGGCTGGTCAGGAACCGACTTTAGGTGCTTGTCCAGTGCCAGCTTGAAGACTGCTGGGACGCAGTTGAACAGTCTCGGGCCCATGACACTTATTGTATTGTCTCTTAACGTGCTAGTGACACCCCTGCTTTTCATTGGAGGGATGTTGCATCGTCTGCCAAGTCTTTTGCTTTCGTAGTGAGTGATTTTCGTGTGCAAGTTCGGTACTAGTCCCTCTAGGATTTTCCAGGTGTATATAATCATGTATCTCTCCCGCCTGCGTTCCAGGGAATACAGGTTTAGGAACCTCAAGCACTCCCAGTAATTGAGGTGTTTTATCTCCGTTATGCGTGCCATGAAGGTTCTCTGTACATTTTCTAGGTCAGCAATTTCACCTGCCTTGAAAGGTGCTGTTAGTGTGCAGCAATATTCCAGCCTAGATAGAACAAGTGACCTGAAGAGTGTCATCATGGGCTTGGCCTCCCTAGTTTTGAAGGTTCTCATTATCCATCCTGTCATTTTTCTAGCAGATGCGATTGATACAATGTTATGGTCTTTGAAGGTGATATCCTCCGACATGATCACTCCCAGGTCTTTGACGTTGGTGTTTCGCTCAATTTTGTGGCCAGAATTTGTTTTGTACTCTGATGAAGATTTAATTTCCTCGTGTTCACCATATCTGAGTAATTGAAATTTCTCATCGTTGAACTTCATATTGTTTTCTGCAGCCCACTGAAAGATTTGGTTGATGTCCGCCTGGAGCCTTGCAGTGTCTGCAATGGAAGACACTGTCATGCAGATTCGGGTGTCGTCTGCAAAGGAAGACACGGTGCTGTGGCTGACATCCTTGTCTATATCGGATATGAGGATGAGGAGCAAGATGGGAGCGAGTACTGTGCCTTGTGGAACAGAGCTTTTCACCGTAGCTGCCTCAGACTTTACTCTGTTGACGACTACTCTCTGTGTTCTGTTAAAGAGGAAATTATAGATCCATCGATCGACTTTTCCTGTTCTTCCTTTAGCACGCATTTTGTGCGCTATTACGCCATGGTCACACTTGTCGAAGGCTTTTGCAAAGTCTGTATATATTACATCTGCATTATTTTTGTCTTCTAGTGCATCTAGGACCTTGTCGTAGAGATCCAATAGTTGAGACAGACAGGAGCGACCTGTTCTAAACCCATGTTGCCCTGGGTTGTGTAACTGATGGGTTTCTAGATGGGTGGTGATCTTGCTTCTTAGGACCCTTTCAAAGATTTTTATGTTATGGGATGTTAGTGCTATCGGTCTGTAGTTCTTTGCTGTTGCTTTACTGCCCCCTTTGTGGAGTGGGGCTATGTCTGTTGTTTTTAGTAACTGTGGGACGACCCCCGTGTCCATGCTCCCTGTCCATTTAGCTTAAGTTCGATGCTTGCTATTTCTCTGACCAGTGTCTCGCTACGCATTTCAGATATACTTACCTCTTTTAGCCGCTCTGTTATTCTTTTCCATCGCCTGTAAAGGGAGCGCCTGTCTCTTTCTATTTTACATCTACTCCTCATTTTTCTTAGAGGAATAAGCCTTGTGCATACATCGAGTGCCACCAAGTTAATCTGTTCTAGGCATAAGTTGGGGTCTGTGTTGCTTAGTATATCTTCCCAGCGTATATCAGTTAGGACTTGGTTTACTTGGTCCCACTTTATGTTTTTGTTATTGAAGTTGAATTTGGTGAATGCTCCCTCGTGACTAATCTCATTATGTCGGTCTGGGGCTCCGCGCATACATGTCTGAACCTCAATTATGTTGTGATCTGAGTATATTGTTTTTGATATGGTGACATTTCTTATCAGATCGTCATTGTTAGTGAAGATGAGGTCTAGTGTATTCTCCAGTCTAGTAGGCTCTATTATTTGCTGGTTTAAATTGAATTTTGTGAAGAGATTTAAAAGCTCGTGTGAGTGTGAGTTTTCATCAGCGCTGCCTCCTGGTGTTATTACTGCAACAACATTATTTGCTATATTCCTCCATTTTAGGTGCCTTAAGTTGAAATCCCCCAGGAGCAAGATGTTGGGTGCAGGAGCTGGAAGATTTTCCAGACAGTGGTCAATTTTTAACAGCTGTTCCTGGAATTGCTGGGATGTTGCATGAGGAGGCTTGTCGACTACCACAATGACTAGGTTTTGGTTCTCGACCTTTACTGCTAAAACTTCCACTACATCATTTGAGGCATTAAGCAGATCTGTGCAAACAAGTGACTCTGCAATGTACAGGCCAACCCCCCCCCCTTTTGCCTGTTCACTCTGTCACATCTGTATAGGTTGTAACCTGGGATCCATATTTCGTTGTCCAAGTGATCCTTTATGTGGGTCTCAGTGAAAGCCGCGAACATTGCCTTTGCCTCTGCAAGCAGTCCACGGATGAAAGGTATTTTGTTGTCTGTTGCTGGCTTTAGACCCTGTATATTTGCAAAGAAGAATGTCATCGGACTGGTAGTATTGTTGGTACTGCGGGGGGATTTTTTTCCCTGGCATTAGTATCTGTATCTGTTGGTTTGGAGTGGAGGCCATCGACTGTGGTTCCACTCCAGGAATGACTGGATTTGGTGTACGATTTCTGCCATTTCCTGCCAGTTTTTTTTTCCTTCCTGGCACTAAAAAACTTCTCCCTCTTGAGTGGCTGTGGCTACCCAGGTTTTCCCATGGCCTGGATGTTTTGTATCTTTTTGTACCCTTTAGATGGTGTGCCTGGCAATTTAAGTTATAGCACAGTCTTTCCTGTACTGAAGAGGCACACATTTCAGGGTGAAAAAGCTTACAGGAAGGGAGTTTGCATTTTCCTGTTGTCATATGGGCACGGCATTTTCTAGGGTGGTCATAGTTGCACGTCCCGTCTGTTTTTCCAGATTTTCCATGTCTGCAGATACCAAGTGCATAGTATGTGCACAGGCTTGGTTTCCGTTTGCCTTGGGTTTCTGTGACTGTTTTCCTGTTGGTGCATGTATGCCTGTCTTATTCCTATCCTCCCTAGCACCAACAATGGAGCTCCCACCAGTTGTTTTTGGTAATATATCCTCACTATTGCTAGTGGAGTCCTCTTGTTTGTTATTTCCTGTGGTATTTCTAGTTTGCAATATTGTTTCCCCACTACGGCTCCTGTCCCCTATGAGGTCATTTATATGTATTCCTTCCTGTGTATAATTCCCGACTACCTGGACAAAATCTCCAGCTTCACCATTTCTGTCTCCCAGGACAGCACCTCCAGCTTCACCATTACTGTCTCCCAGGACAGCACCTCCCGCTTCACCATTACTGTCTCCCAGGACAGCACCTCCAGCTTCGCCATTACTGTCTCCCAGGACAGCACCTCCTGCTTCACCATTTCTGTTTCCCAGGACAGCACCTCCAGCTTCACCATTACTGTCTCCCAGGACAGCACCTCCAGCTTCACCATTACTGTCTCCCAGGACAGCACTATCAGCCCCACATTTACTGACTACCAGGACATCACCTCCAGCCTTACAGTTTCTGACTACATGGCCAGTATCAAGGGCAGTACCATTCAGCCCAGACTTTTTATGTTCCCATCTGTTGTAGAAAGCTTCCAGGTTTTCTATGAAAGCAGCTTTGATGTTATCCTCTTTTAATACCCTTGTGATTTTAGTCCACAGATTTATCTCATTTGGGCATACCCAAAAACACTTCCCTGTTTTAATACTGCTTGTAGCTAGTTGGATATCTGCACAAGGGGCATGACACCAATTTCCACAAAAATGACAATTTATCCATGTGGAAGCCCGTTTGTTTGATTGACTGCAGACTACACAGAGCTTCATAATTATTTGAATGGTTGATTTACTGTAATTCTACTAGCAACCTCTTGAATACTCTATTAATAACCTCCTTAAATGAAGCTCTAGCTATTTGTATTTATATTTCTAACTGTGCTTGTATATTGGACAGCTTACCGTGTACGTTCCTGATTTATATTTATTGTTTGTGTTTGATAAGGGCGCCTACAACCCCAACCATTTACAGTCTGCTTTATTGTCCAACGAATCCATTTGAAACCAGTCGAGGGTTCGGAACCAGTCTGATCTGATCAGTGGGTCACTTATTTAAAACATACTGGTTGGTGATTCGGGCTAACGCATGAAGGATCTACTGGAAATTATCTACCTGAGTAATATGTGATTTGATTGATACAAAAGTATAACTTGCAGACGATGCACCATCCCCCCAATGAAAAGCAGGGGTGTCACTAGCACGTTAAGAGACCATACAATAAGTGTCAGGGGCCCGAGACTGTTCAACTGCCTCCCAGCACACATAAGGGGGATTACCAACAGACCCCTGGCAGTCTTCAAGCAGGCACTGGACAAGCACCTAAAGTCAGTTCCTGATCAGCCGGGCTGTGGCTCGTACGTTGGTTTGCGTGCAGCCAGCAGCAACAGCCTGGTTGATCAGGCGCTGATCCACCAGGAGGCCTGGTCACAGACCGGGCCGCGGGGGCGTTGACCCCCGAAACTCTCTCCAGGTAAACTCCAGGCATGTTGAAGAACCGGTGATTGCTGGCAGCTCCTACAATGACGAACGGTCGAGCCTCAACCCTTGTTTATCAATCGCTGTATCTAGCTTTTCTAGGCTTTTTTTCGTCTCCACCACAATAAATGCTATATTATCACTATAGTTGACTGGTGGAAATTTTGGAGGAAGGACGCTTTTTCTGTAGTAATAATTGCTTCTCGTTGTGTATATTGCGACCGCTGGTAAGTACAGGTTATATGAAATTCACAGTATACGTCTGGTATTTCAAGAAAAAAAAAAACTAATGAAAGTCACTCCACTCCACTAAGTACCATTATAATACTGGTTAGTAGCTACTACAACACTGTATTCTGCTATTCACTGGTATCACTAGATTATATGCGAGTACACTAGCAGGCCAGGAAGATTATTAAAACAGCTGACCTCTGTGGTAAGTTTCTGGCGACTTCTGGCACCTGCCTCTATAGGCTTATCACTTCATTTACAAATTCACCTGTTTTCAAATGACACTTTAGCCTTTATCATCTATATACTAGGGAGCCACTGTAGTATACACTATACACTGTGTATACACAATGTTATCAGGGAGACTTTCTTTCCTCTGACAAAGAAAAGTTCTACTAATATTATTTTGCACACGACACACAGGGCCTATGATTCCCCTCTGGCAGTAAACTCTGCTAGGTAGTGTACACTAATTCTCCTTTTTTGACTCAGTATATAATGTTTTCCGCCCAAGATTGGTTCCAGGCGTTAGAGGGATGTATCGTGTAGGATTGATGGCACAAATTAAAGTTCTAGCACGTAAGAGAGACCGTGAAAACACGAGAAAACACGGAGCACAACGAGGCACGCTGGCTGACAAGCTGACACAGCCTCATCAATACGGCCACTTGATACTGGAGTTCCACAGGGAAGTGTTCTTGGACCCCTGCTCTTCCTCATTTACATCAGTGATCTTCGAAACATATCCCAACACCTGAAATTCATTCTCTTTGCTGACGGCACGACTTATGTCATCTCCCTCCCTAATCTTGCCACCCTCAACACCATTGTTAACGAGGAGCTACTCAAAACATCGACTTGGATGACAGCCAATAAACTTACACTTAACACTGGCAAAACCTACTATATTATGTTTGGTAGCAGAGCAGGTGTTGCGCAACTTAACATTAAGATCGACAACACTCTAATTGCCAGACATAATGAGGGCAAATTCCTTGGCCTATACCTCGACAACAACCTAAATTTCAGCACCCATATCCAACACATAACAAAAAAAGTATCCAAAACGGTGGGGATCCACTCCAAGATATGATACTACTTGCCGCAAACTGCCCTTCTCACACTATACCATTCGCTTATATACCCATACCTCACCTATCCTATCTGTTTACCTGGAGTTTACCTGGAGAGAGTTCCGGAGGTCAACGCCCCCGCGGCCCGGTCTGTGACCAGGCCTCCTGGTGGATCAGAGCCTGATCAACCAGGCTGTTACTGCTGGCTGCACGCAAACCAACGTACGAGCCACAGCCCGGCTGGTCAGGAACAGACTTTAGGTGCTTGTCCAGTGCCAGCTTGAAGACTGCCAGGGGTCTGTTGGTAATCCCCCTTATGTATGCTGGGAGGCAGTTGAACAGTCTTGGGTCCCTGACACTTATTGCATGGTGTCTTAACGTACTAGTGACACCCCTGCTTTTCATTGGGGGGATGTTGCAACGTCTGCCAAGTCTTTTGCTTTCGTAGTGAGTGATTTTCGTGTGCAAGTTCGGTACTAGTCCCTCTAGGATTTTCCAGGTGTATATAATCATGTATCTCTCCCGCCTGCGTTCCACGGAATACAGGTCTAGGAACCTCAAGCGCTCCCAGTAATTGAGGTGTTTTATCTCCGTTATACGCGCCATGAAGGTTCTCTGTACATTTTCTAGGTGAGCAATTTCACCTGCCTTGAAAGGTGCTGTTAGTGTGCAGCAATAATCCAGCCTAGATAGAACAAGTGACCTGAAGAGTGTCATCATGGGCTTGGCCTCCCTAGTTTTGAAGGTTCTCATTATCCATCCTGTCATTTTTCTAGCAGATGCGATTGATACAATGTTATGGTCCCTGTGCTTGGGGTTCAACTGCAGCAACACACCTAACCTGGAGTTTACCTGGAGAGAGTTCCGGGGGTCAACGCCCCCGCGGCCCGGTCCGTGACCAGGCCTCCTGGTGGATCAGAGCCTGATCAACCAGGCTGTTACTGCTGACTGCACGCAAACCAACGTAAGAGCCACAGCCCGGCTGGTCAAAAACCGACTTTAGGTGCTTGTCCAGGGCCAGCTTGAAGACTGCCAGGGGTCTGTTGGTAATCCCCCTTATGAATGCTGGGAGGCAGTTGAACAGTCTCGGGCCCCTGACACTTATTGTATGGTCTCTTAACGTGCTAGTGACACCCCTGCTTTTCATTGGAGGGATGTTGCATCGTCTGCCAAGTCTTTTGCTTTCGTAGTGAGTGATTTTCGTGTGCAAGTTCGGTACTAGTCCCTCTAGGATTATCCAGGTGCATATAATCATGTATCTCTCCCGCCTGCGTTCCACGGAATACAGGTTTAGAAACCTCAAGCGCTCCCAGTAATTGAGGTGTTTTATCTCCGTTATGCACGCCGTGAAGGTTCTCTGTACATTTTCTAGGTCAGCAATTTCACCTGCCTTGAAAGGTGCTGTTAGTGTGCAGCAATATTCCAGCCTAGATAGAACAAGTGACCTGAAGAGTGTCATAATGGGCTTGGCCTCCCTAGTTTTGAAGGTTCTCATTATCCATCCTGTCATTTTTCTAGCAGATGTAATTGATACAATGTTATGGTCCTTGAAGGTGAGATCCTCCGACATGATCACTCCCAGGTCTTTGACGTTCGTGTTTCGCTCTATTTTTTTTCCAGAATTTGTTTTGTACTCTGATGAAGATTTAATTTCCTCATGTTTACCATATCTGAGTAATTGAAATTTCTCATCGTTGAACTTCATATTGTTTTCTGCAGCCCACTGAAAGATTTGGTTGATGTCTGCCTGGAGCTTTGCAGTGTCTGCAATGGAAGACACTGTCATGCAGATTCGGGTGTCATCTGCAAAGGAAGACACGGTGCTCTTTACCTGGAGTTTACCTGCAGAGAGTTCCGGGGGTCAATGCCCCCGCAGCCCGGTCTGTGACCAGGCCTCCTGGTGGAACAGAGCCTGATCAACCAGGCTGTTACTGCCGGCTGCACGCAAACTAACGTACGAGCCACAGCCCAGCAGGTCAGGAACCGAATTTAGGTGCTTTTCCAGAGCCAGCTTGAAGACTGCCAGGGGTCTGTTGGTAATCCCCCTTATGAATGCTCGGAGGCAGTTTAACAGTCTCGGGCTCCTGACACTTATTGTATGGTCTCTTAACGTGCTAGTGACACCCCTGCTTTTCATTGGGGGGATGTTGCATCGTCTTCCAAGTGTTTTGCTTTCGTAGCGAGTGATTTTCTTGTGCAAGTTCGGTACTAGTCCCTCTAGGATTTTCCAGGTGTATATAATCATGTATCTCTCCCGCCTGCGTTCCAGCAAATACAGGTTTGGGAACCTCAAATGCTCCCAGTAATTGAGGTGTTTTGTCTCCGTTATGCGTGCCGTGAAGGTTCTCTGTACATTTTCTAGGTCAGCAATTTCACCTGCCTTGAAAGGTGCTGTTAGTGTGCAGCAATATTCCAGCCTAGATAGAACAAGTGACCTGAAGAGTGTCATCATGGGCTTGGCCTCCCTAGTTTTGAAGGTTCTCATTATCCATCCTGTCATTTTTCTAGCAGATGCGATTGATACAATGTTATGGCCCTTGAAGGTGAGATCCTCCACCATGATCACTCCCAGGTCTTTGACGTTGGTGTTTCGCTCTATTTTGTTGCCAGAATTTGTTTTGTGCTCTGATGAAGATTTAGTTTCCTAGTTTACCTGGAGTTTACCTGGAGAGAGTTCCGGGGGTCAACGCCCCCGCGGCCCGGTCTGAGACCAGGCCTCCTGGTGGATCAGAGCCTGATCAACCAGGCTGTTGCTGCTGGCTGCACGCAAACCAACATACGAGCCACAGCCCGGCTGATCCGGAACTGACTTTAGGTGCTTGTCCAGTGCCAGCTTGAAGACTGCCAGGGGTCTGTTGGTAATCCCCCTTATGTGTGCTGGGAGGCAGTTGAACAGTCTCGGGCCCCTGACACTTATTGTATGGTCTCTTAACGTGCTAGTGACACCCCTGCTTTTCATTGGGGGGATGGTGCATCGTCTGCCAAGTCTTTTGCTTTCGTAATGAGTGATTTTCGTGTGCAAGTTCGGTACTAGTCCCTCTAGGATTTTCCAGGTGTATATAATCATGTATCTCTCCCTCCTGCGTTCCAGGGAATACAGGTTTAGGAACCTCAAGCGCTCCCAATAATTGAGGTGTTTTATCTCCGTTATGCGCGCCGTGAAAGTTCTCTGTACATTTTCTAGGTCGGCAATTTCACCTGCCTTGAAAGGTGCTGTTAGTGTGCAGCAATATTCCAGCCTAGATAGAACAAGTGACCTGAAGAGTGTCATCATGGGCTTGGCCTCCCTAGTTTTGAAGGTTCTCATTATCCATCCTGTCATTTTTCTAGCAGATGCGATTGATACAATGTTATGGTCCTTGAAGGTGAGATCCTCCGACATGATCACTCCCAGGTCTTTGACGTTGGTGTTTCGCTCTATTTTGTGGCCAGAATTTGTTTTGTACTCTGATGAAGATTTAATTTCCTCATGTTTACCATATCTGAGTAATTGAAATTTCTCATCGTTGAACTTCATATTGTTTTCTGCAGCCCACTGAAAGATTTGGTTGATGTCTGCCTGGAGCTTTGCAGTGTCTGCAATGGAAGACACTGTCATGCAGATTCGGGTGTCATCTGCAAAGGAAGACACGGTGCGGTGGCTGACATCCTTGTCTATGTCGGATATAAGGATGAGGAACAAGATGGGAGCGAGTACTGTGCCTTGTGGAACAGAGCTTTTCACCGTAGCTGCCTCGGACTTTACTCTGTTGACGACTACTCTCTGTGTTCTGTTAGTGAGGAAATTATAGATCCATCGACCGACTTTTCCTGTTATTCCTTTAGCACGCATTTTGTGCGCTATTACGCCATGGTCACACTTGTTGAAGGCTTTTGCAAAGTCTGTATATATTACATCTGCATTCTTTTTGTCTTCTAGTGCATTTAGGACCTTGTCGTAGTGGTCCAATAGTTGAGACAGACAGGAGCGACCTGTTCTAAAGCCATGTTGCCCTGGGTTGTGTAACTGATGGGTTTCTAGATGCGTGGTGATCTTGCTTCTTAGGACCCTTTCAAAGATTTTTATGATATGGGATGTTAGTGCTATTGGTCTGTAGTTCTTTGCTGTTGCTTTACTGCCCCCTTTGTGGAGTGGGGCTATGTCTGTTGTTTTTAGTAACTGTGGGACGACCCCCGTGTCCATGCTCCCTCTCCATAGGATGGTAAAAGCTCGTGATAGGGGCTTCTTGCAGTTCTTGATGAACACAGAGTTCCACGAGTCTGGCCCTGGGGCAGAGTGCATGGGCATGTCATTTATCGCCTGTTCGAAGTCATTTGGCGTCAGGATAACATCGGATAGGCTTGTGTTAATCAAATTTTGTGGCTCTCATAAAAAATTCATTTTGATCTTCGACTCTCAGTCTGGTTAGCGGCTTGCTAAAAACTGAGTCATATTGGGACTTGAGTAGCTCACTCATTTCCTTGCTGTCATCTGTGTATGACCCGTCTTGTTTAAGTAGGGGCCCAATACTGGACGTTGTTCTCGATTTTGATTTGGCATAGGAGAAGAAATACTTTGGGTTTCTTTTTATTTCATTTATGGCTTTTAGTTCTTCCCGCGATTCCTGACTCCTAAAGGATTCTTTTAGCTTATGTTCGATGCTTGCTATTTCTCTGACCAGTGTCTCGCTACGCATTTCAGATATATTGGCCTCTTTTAGCCGCTCTGTTGTTCTTTTCCGTCGCCTGTAAAGGGAGCACCTGTCTCTTTCTATTTTACATCTACTCCTCCTTTTTCTTAGAGGAATAAGCCTTGTGCATACATTGAGCACCACCAAGTTAATCTGTTCTAGGCATAAGTTGGGGTCTGTTTTGCTTAGTGTATCTTCCCAGCTTATATCGGTTAGGACTTGGTTTACTTGGTCCCACTTTATGTTTTTGTTATTGAAGTTGAATTTGGGGAATGCTCCCTCGTGACTAATCTCATTATGTCGGTCTGGGGCTCCACGCATACATGTCTGAACCTCAATTATGTTGTGACCTGAGTATATTGTTTTTGATATGGTGACATTTCTTATCAGATCATCATTGTTAGTGAAGATGAGGTCTAGTGTATTCTGCAGTCTAGTAGGCTCTATTATTTGCTGGTTTAAATTGAATTTTGTGAAGAGATTTAAAAGCTCGTGTGAGTGTGAGTTTTCATCAGAGCTATCTCCTGGTGTTATTACTGCAACAATATTATTTGCTATATTCCTCCATTTTAGGTGCCTTAAGTTGAAATCCCCCAGGAGCAAGATGTTGGGTGCAGGAGCTATAAGATTTTCCAGTTGTCAATTTTTAACAGCTGTTCCTGGAATTGCTGGGATGTTGCATCTGGAGGCTTGCAGACTACCACAATGACTAGGTTTTGGTTCTCGACCTTTACTGCTAAAACTTCCACTACATCATTTGAGGCATTAAACAGTTCTGTGCAAACAAGTGACTCTGCAATGTACAGGCCAAGCCCCCCCTTTTTGCCTGTTCACTCTGTCACATCTGTATAAGTTGTAACCTGGGATACATATTTCGTTGTCCAAGTGATCCTTTATGTGGGTCTCAGTGAAAGCCGCGAACATTGCCTTTGCCTCTGCAAGCAGTCCACGGATGAAAGGTATTTTGTTGTTTGTTGCTGGCTTTAGACCCTGTATATTTGCAAAGAATAATGTCATCGGACTGGTGGTATTGTTGGTACTGGGGGGGGATTTTTTTCCCTGCATTAGTATCTGTATCTGTTGGTTTGGAGTGGAGGCCATCGACTGTGGTTCCACTCCAGGAATGACTGGATTTGGTGTACGATTTCTGCCATTTCCTGCCAGTTTTTTTTCCTTCCTGGCACTAAAAAACCTCTCCCTCTTGAGTGGCTGTGGCTACCCAGGTTTTCCCATGGCCTGGATGTTTTGTATCTTTTTGTCCCCTTTAGATGGTATGTGTGGAAATTTATTTGGTCCAAATAGTTCCACAGCTCAGATCCAGCATGAGCGTCTGGTCGTCTGAGCCGAGCGACCCTTAAACCCTCCCAAACAAGCAAGGCATTCTCTGGTTGGCGGTTGGTAAGCTTATTTAATTTATAGATTTACTCTTCAGGGAAGGAGTAGGTAGGTTTACTGGTAATACACTAATATTAGGTTTACTAAGGCATCTGTAGATAATGATAGAGTAGACCTAAGACCTTAACATAGGTAGTAATAGGCCGATAATGTAGGCAAACATTAGGATAAGTTAGCTAGGGAGAACTGGCAGCCCTAGCTTGAATGGCGGGGCGCAGGTCACAAAGACAGAATAGCGTCCTTCTTACGATAGACTTCGACTGGACAAGACGTGCCGTGAACATCAGGCGGCGCCCCCACGTGTCTTCACATCTGAGACCTGGGGAAATCTGGTAGAGACACCTCGATGTACCGTAGATGATCTCCTCCATCAGCCCATACAGTAAGATGAGATATTCACCCTTTCCCGTAGGATCTGGCCAGTGACTTAGGAGATCGTGAGTTGAGTTAACTGAGGGCTCGGCGTGCTACAGAGAGAGTATGCCCAGTAAGTACCAGCGTCTCAGAGTCGTCTGAAGCTAGCGTCTGAGTCTGCAAAGTTATACTAGGGGATACATACCCTCTTGGATATAGGAATTTCTGAGGTGCAGGCAGGACACTAATAACGATTGAATATTGCAGGAATTAATGCTCCCGGTTGCACGTGGTTCCCAAGGGGAAGTCCAAGGGGGCTAAAGCTAGGCTTAGGAAGTTGAAGATCAGGATATATGCTGCAACACCAAGTAAGTTAGTCCTTTATACGTGCATGCAGGCGAGGTTTCTTGCAATACCAATCATTTGTGAAAAAAATCTGTCCTATAAGCCACTTGTGAGGCTGAGGTACCCATCTCAGAGCTCGGTGTCAACAGAGTTTGCCAGGGTAGGCGACTCACTTGGAGGCAGCCCAGACAAATTTTCAGAAAAGTGGTCCTTCGAAAACCGGATGTGGAATAGCTAGGTTAAGCTATCATAGCTAGGCCACAGTTAGGAACCAGTTTTACAGAGTTAGGTTAAGCTATCATAGCTAGGCCACAGTTAGGTTAAGCTATCATAGCTAGGCTACAGTTAAGAACCAGTTTAACAAAGTTAGGTTAAGCTATCATAGCTAGGCCACAGGTTAAGCTATCATAGCTAGGCCACAGTTAGGAACCAGTTTAAAAAAGTTAGGTTTAAGTTAGCACACCTAGGTCAAAGTTACTCAGAGGCTAGGCCAAGCTGACTATACACAGAAGTTGTTATTTGCAGTAATTTACAGGCAGGCCAGGTAGGCTAGAGAAGCTTGTGAATTTAATTATTTACAGTGATTACAAGTAATCCAGAGTAGGAGACTTGTGTGTTAATTACTTACAGTGGATTTGCAAGGTAGCCACAGTTAGGCTAGGCTTGTGCAATATTTACAAAAGGTTATAGTAGCTAGGACAGATTTAACCT
Source organism: Cherax quadricarinatus (assembly GCF_038502225.1). Classification (NCBI taxonomy): domain Eukaryota; kingdom Metazoa; phylum Arthropoda; class Malacostraca; order Decapoda; family Parastacidae; genus Cherax; species Cherax quadricarinatus. The sequence continues at coordinate 41,877,861 of NC_091317.1, forward strand.
AGTTATTATTTACAGGGAGTTATAAAGCCAGGTTTAAGTTATAGCACACTAGCTAGGTTAGGATTTACCTTATCCAACCATCCACGCTAAACAGAGTAAGCTGGGCACAGTTAGGCCAAGCTGTTTACATACATTATTTATTTACTGTTTCACAAGTTGAATTGTTGAATTTGCTTGTGTTAACCAAGTGATTTTAATTTGTATACTGCCCTATTAGTGTGTGATTTTCATTGTCTTTGATTCATGTTAATGTGGGATTTGTGAATTATACCTGAGACTAGGTCAAGTCCCGTAATTATTTGCTGGCATTGTACAGTTGAGTGCTAGATTAAGCTTTCACATCGATACACATTTTGATTGGGATTTGAGAGCTAACAGTGTACATTTTTGATTCATAGTAGAGTCAATATAACAAAGGGAATTGTTAAGCTTGTTGAGAAGCCTTAAGACTCGTTCATTCTCACCTAACACCGTGACGTGCTGTGGGGTGGACTGGGTAAAGTACAATTAGTGTCACACTCCTCATTAAACTTCGACAATGGCAGATGGGGGTTCAGGAGAGTCTGGTTCAGTGCTAACAAAATTAAAACGATCAGTAGCAGCATACAAAGGGCATCTGAACAGAACGCGTAACAGGTGCAAGGCTACTTGCCAACGCAGTAATGTAGACTGCGATGATTTGCAGAACTGCTTGAAGAGTTTGGGGGAAAAGTGGGAAGCCTATGAACAAGCATTCTCAGCATATGAGCTACAGGCTATTGAGGATGAGGAATCCCAGGGAAGTCTTCAGCAGGCTATGGACGAATTCACTAAGGATGATGTAGATTGTCACCAGGAGATGAATATGTACAGAGATAAGTTAAGTACATTAAAGGCTAGTATTCCAAGGATGGTGTTGAACACCGCAGGTACCCCAAACAACCACACACCTGTCAATATGTTGCCCAAGTTGCCCCAGCTGAATTTACCAACGTTTGACGGAACCTTAACAGAGTACATTGGTTTCTGGGATCAGTTTAGAGCCCAGATAGATGACAGAAATGATTTGTCAGATGCCGTCAAGTTGCAGTATTTGCGGTCGCAACTCAAGGGTAAAGCCTTAGATCTGGTCCGGCACTACCCGATTACTGACGCTAATTACCAACATGCCAAAGACCAATTAGAAGACATGTTTGGCAACACTGAGGAGATAAAGGTAGCTATACTTTATCGGTTGTTGGATCTAGAGGCTTGCCGACATGACCGTCAAAGTCTAGAGAAGTTCCGTATTGAGATTATGAGCTTGACCAATAGTTTCAGAGATCTGCATGGTGAGAATGATTCAAAATGGGTCCTTAGCCAGGTGATTCAGAGGAAACTGGCTAGCACGACAGTGCATGAGTTACACTTAAAATATCGGACGAATAGGTTCACGATAAGCCAAATTATTGAAGGGTTAGGGGATCTCATATCTCACCTGAGCATAGGTCAGGGGGAGAAATTACCTACCAAGGAGAAGTCGGTCGACTTCCCCAGACATTCGAGAGATAGACCTAAACCACCTCCCACTAAAGTAGGCACGTATTATGCCCAGGGCGAACCCTCCACCCACAGGGCCAAGGGAGAAGCCACTAAAGCGGCCAGTATGAGACGGTGCGTGTTTTGTGATGAAGAACACGCTAGTTCAGGGTGTTCAAGCTTCACCACCTATAACCAAAGGGTTCAACGGCTAAGAGAGTTGAGACTTTGTTTCAAGTGTTGTGGAGAACATTTTGCCAGGGACTGTAACACCATGCTCAGGGAGTGTCGGGGCTGCCGGAAGGGAAAGCACCACAGTGCACTGTGTCCTAATGATGCCGGATTAGCACAAGTTAAGGAGAGCAAACCGCAAGAAAGGGCGGAGAGCAAGAACAAGTCAGAAGTAACGATGAGTGTGGTGAGTACGGCACCGAGAATTTGTTCTGGTGAGCAGTTTCAAGGCTCGGTGGCCTTGCCCACCATAATGGCGGTGGTCGCGAACGGGAAGAAGTCTGAAACAACCCGTTTGTTCTTCGACAGTGGGGCACAGAGATCCTTCATAGCGGAGAGTCTAGCCACTAGGTTGAAGCTGGAGACAGTTGGTAAAGTTGACATGAAGGTGGAAGGGTTTGGTGGGGAAGTCCCACGCAGGTCTTATCCAGTAGTCAATGTGACGGTCAGGTTAGCCGGGCATCGACGGGAAATTTCAGCCTTGATGGTGAAGAGGCTGCCCAATATCATTACCACTAGGGGACTGGCTGAAGCAGTCAAACGTTTGAGGGAGTTGGGTGTGAAGCTAGCAGAACCAGACATTGCTACAGACAATGTTAGTAATGTAGGCATATTGGTAGGAGGGGATTACCTAGACGAGTTCGTGTCTACGAGAAGGGTTATCAAGGAAGGTGTGGGCCTGTACAGGACTCCAGCGGGGTACATCGTAGGAGGCAGAATACCAGCTCACTTCCCTGCGACCCCGGGAAAGGAGGGCTCTGGTATTACAGCGACTGAGGCTGTACTGGTGATGCAGATTGGTGTGCACGAAGGCCTGTCAGAGGCGCAAGTTGGCATATCCGACAGTGAGCCGGTCCATAAACTATGGGACCTGGATGTAGTAGGGATTAAAGGTGACCAGCCGCCCCCCGAACACGAAGAGACGTATCGAGATTACTTGAACCATGTGCAGTTCAGGGACGGGCAGTATTGGGTGCGACTCCCATGGAAACCGGGCCACCCAACGCTGCCCACTAATTTCAAGAGGGCACGTGGTCAGTTGAATTCATTGGTGAACAGCCTGACCAGGAAGGGTCTGGTGGGGAAATATGATGATATTATTAAGGAACAGCTGGCCCTTGGGTTCATCGAGAAAGTGCCCAATGCCAGCCCTGGGGAAAACACCCATTATCTTCCACACATGGCAGTCACCAAGGAGTCGGTAACCACTCCCATCAGAGTAGTCTTCAACTGCAGCTCGCAGGCGAGTCCCCGAGAGCCATCGTTGAACGACTGTCTGCTCACAGGGCCCTCCCTGACGCAGAAATTAGCAGATGTGTTGTTGAGATTCAGGACGGAACAGTACGCCTATGCGGCAGACATTAGCAAAGCCTTCCTACGTATTGGGTTGCAGCCACAGGATAGGGACTACACAAGGTTCTTGTGGCTGGCTAACAGGGAGATGCCCAAGCAAGGGTATGATACCTATAGATTCAGGGCAGTGTTGTTTGGTGCCACTAGTTCACCATTCCTATTACAGGCTACCATAGACTACCACCTTGTGAACTGTAACAGCCCGCTTAAAGAATTACTGAAGACCCTATTTTATGTAGACAACATGCAGGGTACCACCTCAGATGAAAGGCTGTTGATGGATATTTACCGAGAGTCTAATCAGGAGATGCTCTCAGCTAACATGCCATTGAGAGAATGGGTGACAAACAATCCAACGTTGCGGGGCATGGTGGAACATGACTATACTGGCTACTCAGTGCCTGAGGTAACATCGGTGTTGGGACTAGAGTGGGAAGTCAAGGAAGACAGACTTAGGCTAAAGAGGAAGCCTGATGGGGAAGGGAAGCTGACCAGGAGGTCTTTGCTGAGCAAAGTGCAGACTGCCTTCGATCCTTTGGGTTTGTTGACACCCATCACCATTCGAGGGAGGATGCTAGTACAACAGACCTGGGAGCTGAACCTAGGTTGGGACGACCCACTGCCAGAAACAGTCTGCCAGGAGTGGGATCTGGTTAACAAAGACCTAGCGGAATTGCACGAGTTCACATTCCCCAGGTCCATCGGGTGCACCGGGCGGGATTATGACTTGCACGTCTTCTGTGATGCCTCCTCCAGGGCCTATGGGGCAGTAGCGTATTTGGTGGCCGGGGACCAAGTCAATCTGGTCACCAGTCGTGCGCGGGTGACACCCCTGAAGGATTGCTCGATCCCAAAGCTAGAGCTCACGGCGATGTTGCTGGGAGCAAGACTGGGTAAGTACGTAGAGGAGGTGTTAAGTAATCTGAGGGTGACACACACCTATGTATGGACAGACTCGGAGGTGGCCTTACAGTGGGTCCAGAATGACAGGTCTAAGCTCCCCTATGTCAGGAATCGGGTAAAGGAGATACGGGAACTACAGTCAACATCAACAATTCTGTATGTGCCTACAGATCAAAACCCAGCCGACCTGATAAGCCGAGGGGTGACACACAGAAAGTTGAGTAAAAGCGAGCTTTGGTTCAAAGGCCCAGACTGGTTACCGGCAAGGGATTGCTGGCCGGAGCAGAAATTCGTGGAGACAATCAGCAGCATAGTACATTTTGCGGGGGAACACGACACTGAATTATTTGACCCCAGGCGCTACTCCTCGTGGAGAAAACTTATAGGAGTCACGGAAATGGTATTTCGATTCGTGAGGAAGCTGCATGACAAGGTAAGCCAGGGTCGACAGTTGTCTCTAGTGGGTCCCAGAGAATATTGGATAAGGCAGTACCAAAGGGGGAGGTTTCCAGGAGTGCTGGAAGTACTTGCGACCCGGCAGCAGGTTATGGCGTCAGGACGCGTGTCCAACGATGACGACTCAGGGAACAGCAAATTGGTTCACTCATTGGGATTGTTCCTAGATCATGCGGGGCTAATAAGATGCAGGGGAAGAATACAAAACTCTGAGCTCAGCTATGGGGCCAAACATCCCGTGCTGCTGGGAAAGGAGGGATGGGCGACAGAGCTATTGATACAAGATGCCCATCAGAGGACCTTACATGGGGGGTTTGGAGATACCCTCACCTGCCTACGTCAGAATTACTGGGTACTGAAGGGTCGAGCTGCCGTCAAAAGGGTGCTAAAGAGTTGCACGGTCTGCCGGCGGTACGATGGGAGGACCCTACCCTACCCAGGTCCACCACCGCTGCCTCAGGAGCGGGTACATAGTGACAGGCCCTTTGAGACTGTAGGAATAGACTATACGGGGGCTATCACATTGAAGAACCCAGGAGACGTTAAGGAGGGCCCTCAGAAAGTATATGTCTGCCTGTTTACCTGTGCCACTACTCGAGCGGTGCATTTGGAGTTGGCAGAAGATATGACGACAGAGACTTTCGTGAAGTTGTTCAGGAGGTTTACTGCCAGATTCTCGTGCCCGCGATTGATTATCTCGGACAATGGCACAAGCTTTAGGGCGGCCGATAAAGTTTTCAGGAATCTTAGGGACAACGGAGAAGTACGAGAACACCTGAAGAGAATAGAGTGCGAGTGGAGGTTCATAGCTCCCAGGGCACCCTGGCAAGGGGGATTCTATGAACGCATGGTGGGCACAGTCAAAAGGTGCATTCGGAAGGTCTTGCACGGCAGGAGGGTGAGCTGTGATGAACTGAGGACAGTGTTAGTTGAGATAGAGGCAAGAGTTAATAACAGGCCTCTGACCTACGTACAAAATGGGATTGACGAGCAAGAAGCTCTCACCCCCAATCACATGCTGTTTGGAAGAAGGATTGAGCCCTTCCCCGCAATTTTGAGTCAGTCTTCCAAGGAGCTGGATTATTATGGGCCAGATGGTCCCCCCATCAATGAAGAACTGCACAGGAGTCACAACAGACTGGTGAACATCCTGGACAAATGGAACCAGGTGTGGCGCAGGGATTACTTGACAACCTTGCGGGAACATTTCTATGGTGCCGACCCCGAGGCGAATAAGATGATGCTAAGTGAAGGGGACCTGGTGCTGGTAGAATCCGAGGCGCCGAGGGCATACTGGCCTCTTGGCCTGGTAGTGTCAACCCACCCAGACAAGGCTGGGCGGTTGAGAATGGTGAAAGTGAGAATGAACGGTGTCGAGACTATAAGACCCATCAACAGGCTTTTGCCTCTCGAGGTCCACACGGTGGGACCGGGACATGAGAAATCAGACCAGAGGTTGAGCGAGCTGAGCGGCCGGACGACCCGTCGAACGGCGCTCGAGTCCAGGGCCCACTGGGGGGGCCTGCGGGAGGCAGACTTGATCTAGACTTAGCGCCTACCTTCGCCGGCGGGAGGATGTGGAAATTTATTTGGTCCAAATAGTTCCACAGCTCAGATCCAGCATGAGCGTCTGGTCGTCTGAGCCGAGCGACCCTTAAACCCTCCCAAACAAGCAAGGCATTCTCTGGTTGGCGGTTGGTAAGCTTATTTAATTTATAGATTTACTCTTCAGGGAAGGAGTAGGTAGGTTTACTGGTAATACACTAATATTAGGTTTACTAAGGCATCTGTAGATAATGATAGAGTAGACCTAAGACCTTAACATAGGTAGTAATAGGCCGATAATGTAGGCAAACATTAGGATAAGTTAGCTAGGGAGAACTGGCAGCCCTAGCTTGAATGGCGGGGCGCAGGTCACAAAGACAGAATAGCGTCCTTCTTACGATAGACTTCGACTGGACAAGACGTGCCGTGAACATCAGGCGGCGCCCCCACGTGTCTTCACATCTGAGACCTGGGGAAATCTGGTAGAGACACCTCGATGTACCGTAGATGATCTCCTCCATCAGCCCATACAGTAAGACGAGATATTCACCTTTTCCCGTAGGATCTGGCCAGTGACTTAGGAGATTGTGAGTTGAGTTAACTGAGGGCTCGGCGTGCTACAGAGAGAGTATGCCCAGTAAGTACCAGCGTCTCAGAGTCGTCTGAAGCTAGCGTCTGAGTCTGCATAGTTATACTAGGGGATACATACCCTCTTGGATATAGGAATTTCTGAGGTGCAGGCAGGACACTAATAACGATTGAATATTGCAGGAATTAATGCTCCCGGTTGCACGTGGTTCCCAAGGGGAAGTCCAAGGGGGCTAAAGCTAGGCTTAGGAAGTTGAAGATCAGGATATATGCTGCAACACCAAGTAAGTTAGTCCTTTATACGTGCATGCAGGCGAGGTTTCTTGCAATACCAATCATTTGTGAAAAAAATCTGTCCTATAAGCCACTTGTGAGGCTGAGGTACCCATCTCAGAGCTCGGTGTCAACAGAGTTTGCCAGGGTAGGCGACTCACTTGGAGGCAGCCCAGACAAATTTTCACAGTATGCCTGGCAATTTAAGTTATAGCACAGTCTTTCCTGTACTGAAGAGGTACACAGTTCAGGGTGAAAAAGCTTACAGGAAGGGAGTTTGCATTTTCCTGTTGTCATATGGGCATGGCATTTCCTAGGGTGGTCATAGTTGCACGTCCCATCTGTTTTTCCAGATTTCCCATGCCAGCAGATACCGAGTGCATAGTATGTGCACAGGCTTGGTTTCCGTTTGCCTTGGGTTTCTGTGTCTGTATTCCCTGTTGGTGCAAGTTTCCCTGTCTTACTTCTATCCTCCCTAGCACCAACAATGGAGCTCCCACCAGTTGTTTTTGGTAACATATCCTCACTATTGCTAGTGGAGTCCTCTTGTTTGCTATTTCCTGTAGTATTTCTAGTTTGCAATATTGGTTTTATCTTATCTTTGACTACACTTGTTTCCCCACTACGACTCCTGTCCCCTATGAGGTCATTTATATGTATTCCTCACTGCGTAAAATTCCCGACTACCTGGACAAAATCTCCAGCTTCACCATTACTGTCTCGCAGGACAGCACCTCCCACTTCACCATTACTGTCTCCCAGGACAGCACCTCCAGCTTCACCATTACTGTCTCCCAGGACAGCACCTCCTGCTTCACCATTACTGTCTCCCAGGACAGCACCTCCAGCTTCCCCATTACTGTCTCCCAGGACAGCACCTCCAGCTTCACCATTACTGTCTCCCAGGACAGCATTATCAGCCCCACATTTACTGACTACCAGGACATCACCTCCAGCCTTACAGTTTCTGACTACATGGTCAGTATCAAGGGCAGTACCATTCCGTCCAGACTTTTTATGTTGCCATCTGTTGTAGAAAGCATCCAGGTTGTCTATGAAAGCAGCTTTGATGTTATCCTCTTTTAATACCCTTGTGATTTTAGCCCACAGATTTATCTCATTTGGGCATACCCAAAAACACTTCCCTGTTTTAATACTGCTTGTAGCTAGTTCTTGGATATCTGCACAAGGGGCATGACACCAATTTCCACAAAAATGACAATTTATCCATGTGGAAGCCCGTTTGTTCGATTGACTGCAGACTACACAGGGCTTCATAATGATTTGAATGGTTGATTTACTGTAATTCTACTAGCAACCTCTTGAATACTCTACTAATATTATTATTATTATAATCAAAAAGAAGCGCTAAGCCACAAGGACTATACAGCATACTCTACTAATAACCTCCATAAATGAAGCTCTAGCTATTTGTATTTCTATTTCTAACTGTGCTTGTATATTGGACAGCTTACCATGTACGTTCCTGATTTATATTTATTGTTTGTGTTTGATAAGGGCGCCTACAACCCCATCCGTTTACAGTCTGCTTTATTGTCCAACGAATCCGTTTGAAACCAGTCAAGGGTTCGGACCAGTCAAGGGTTCGGACCAGTCTGATCTGATCAGTGGGTCACTTATTTAAAACATACTGGTCGGTGATTTGGGCTAACACATGAAGGATCTACTTGAAATTATCTACCCGAGTAATATGTGATTTCATTGATACAAAAGTATAACTTGTGTGTTGAAGAACCAGTGATTTCTGGCAGCTCCTGCAATGACGAACGGTCAAGCCTCAACCCTTGTTTATCAATCGCTGTATCTAGCTTTTCTAGGGTTTTTTCCGTCTCCACCACAATAAATGCTATATTATCACTATAGTTGACTGGTGGAAATTTTGGAGGAAGGACGCTTTTTCTGTGGCTGACATCCTTGTCTATGTCGGATATGAGGATGAGGAACAAGATGGGAGCGAGTACTGTGCCTTGTGGAACAGAGCTTTTCACCGTACCTGCCTCGGACTTTACTCTGTTGATGACTACTCTCTGTGTTCTGTTAGTGAGGAAATTATAGATCCATCGACCGACTTTTCCTGTTATTCCTTTAGCACGCATTTTGTGCGCTATTACGCCATGGTCACACTTGTCGAAGGCTTTTGCAAAGTCTGTATATATTACATCTGCATTATTTTTGTCTTCTAGTGCATCTAGGACCTTGTCGTAGTGATCCAATAGTTGAGACAGACAGGAGCGACCTGTTCTAAACCCATGTTGCCCTGGGTTGTGTAACTGATGGGTTTCTAGATGGGTGGTGATCTTGCTTCTTAGGACCCTTTCAAAGATTTTTATATGGGATGTTAGTGCTATCGGTCTGTAGTTCTTTGCTGTTGCTTTACTGCCCCCTTTGTGGAGTGGGGCTATGTCTGTTGTTTTTAGTAACTGTGGGACGACCCCCGTGTCCATGCTCCCTCTCCATAGGATGGAAAAGGCTCGTGATAGGGGCTTCTTGCAGTTCTTGATGAACACGGAGTTCCATGAGTCTGGCCCTGGGGCAGAGTGCATGGGCATGTCATTTATCGCCTGTTCGAAGTCATTTGGCATCAGGATAACATCGGATAGGCTTGTGTTAACCAAATTCTGTGGCTCTCTCATAAAAAATTCATTTTGATCTTCGACTCTCAGTCTGGTTAGCGGCTTGCTAAAAACTGAGTCATATTGGGACTTGAGTAGCTCACTCATTTCCTTGCTGTCATCTGTGTAGGACCCATCTTGTTTAAGTAGGGGCCCAATACTGGACGTTGTTCTCGACTTATTGATAATTAGTATTTTATAACATGTAAACCACACAATACCCAAAACCTGTAAACCCTACATTGTAACCCTTATTGAGAATAAACTTGAATTGAATTGAAATGTGGGGATGTCGAAACGGTGTTTCATGCAGTCTTTTTTAGTTCCTCCTTGGAAGGGGTGAGATTATGGATGAGGGGGGTTATCAGACTTTTGGATTGTGGGTCGTTTGCCACTCCTACGGGCTTTATTGTTGGATGTAAGTAAGGTGCCAAGGGATGTGGGAAGGGCTGTAATGTATGGCATAGTGGACTATTTATATGTTTCTTGGGGGATGCGGGAGGTAAGGGGAGATTTGAGGATAAAAGCTTAGGCAGCGAGGATCTATAGGACGGTGTGTAGGAGTAGACATGTCTATGGGGGGCATTGGGTAACCAGTTTCCCAGAGGGTTATTGAAACCTCACTGTGGGTCACCTCCTTCTCTTGGTCCCTAGGGGAGGGCAAGGGTTTGATCTCCTTTCGAGGGATGTAAGTGGCAGGGTTGTTCAGTTGCAAGGGTGTGTTAGAGGTGTGTATGGTGTGGATGTTTGCTAGGGTTGTTTGTTTGTACGGTTTTCTCACAAGTACGATCTTTCTCTTGTGCACCCAAGAAAATAAAAAAATATAATAATATTCAAGGACCGAGTTTATGAGGCATCCTATGTTACCCTAATGGTTATGTTCACTCCATTAAGGATAACCTTTATAACCATGATAACTAGATCTTGGGATCTCGTGTTAGGAACCGAGCTGTGTCATTTCTATCCTCATGTCACCTTTATCGCTGTTAAAATTTTTGTTTTTGTAGGGTGATGTGACCCTTTATTTTTGTAATTGTATGAATTTCTGGTTTTTGGTACCATGTGTAGTAGGATGGTTTGACAAGAGAAACATATGGCCTGTCTTTGTATTATGTATTGGTGACTGGTGCATTAATTTTGCTCTGATGCATTATGTATCTTTGTGATACTGGTGCTTAATATTTATGTTAGTATTGTATATATTTATTGGACATCATGGACAATTGTATTATGCACTCTATGTGAACTCAATTACTTTGGGGAACCACACTAGGGGGGTGGGTGGAGAGGTTTTTGGGTTTTGCAGGGTGTATTAGGGCTTTGCATAGATTTGTTTGTAATCACTTAGGCCATAAGCGAGGTAATGCACTGGACAACTCGTTTGGTCATAGCTGTGCAATGTTTTAGTTAATATTTGAGTTTGAGTTTATATACGGTGGTGAGTGGTCATGTTTCACCAGAGTATTGGTTTTAAAATAATGTGGAGGTAGATGTTTGGTTATGTGTATACTTACTAAATCTGATTGTTATACGATGATGTATGTTACAGTTGTATGTGAATCATATGTATACTGTTCTTTTTTAGGGTTTTCCATATATTTGTTTGTTATCACTTATGTTATTTTTGAAGTTCCAGTATTATTATTATTATAATCAAAAAGAAGCTCTAAGCCACAAGGGCTATACAGCTGAAGTTCCAGTAATGCACTGGATAACTAGTTTTGGACATTGCAATGTTTTGTTAAGTTTTAATTTTTGGGTTTTTTTGAGTTGTATATAGGTGGTGAGTGGTTAAGTTACTCCAGGATACTGGTCTAATATTCTTTTGATGTGGAAGGTTTATGTTTATCCTTTATAAACCTGATTGTTATTCGATGATGTATGTTCTAGCTGTATGTAAATCATATGTATACTGTTCTTTTAAATAAAATATAAAAAAAAAATTCCATCCTTATAATCCAAAGAGTTTTCAGCCTACTAACCACCAGAATCATGGTTCCCAGGGACTTAAGTCTACTTCTCAGTTACCTGCTCAAGGAAGTAGTAAGTCAGGCAATCAGGGAACATGTTGGGAAAGCCAGGCTCCCCAAGAACAAGGGATCTAGTTTACCTCAGGTAGGCATGGTACCTTTAAAGTTTATAATTGTACTTACTGTACTGTACCAGGTTGCTGTACAGGACTCTCTCCTAGAGGGACTAGTACCGAACTTGCACACGAAAATCACTCACTACGAAAGCAAAAGACTTGGCAGACGATGCACCATCCCCCCAATGGAAAGCAGGGGTGTCACTAGCACGTTAAGAGACCATACAATAAGTGTCAGGGGCCCGAGACTGTTCAACTGCCTCCCAGCACACATAAGGGGGATTACCAACAGACCCCTGGCAGTCTTCAAGCTGGCACTGGACAAGCACCTAAAGTCAGTTCCTGATCAGCCGGGCTGTGGCTCGTACGTTGGTTTGCGTGCAGCCAGCAGCAACAGCCTGGTTGATCAGGCGCTGATCCACCAGGAGGCCTGGTCACAGACCGGGCCGCGGGGGCGTTGACCCCCGGAACTCTCTCCAGGTAAACTCCAGGTAATTACCCCAGTTATACATGCAGTGGCTTGTATTGCAGTCTTACTCCAGAGTACACCAGGAAGTTCAGCTGTTTTAGACCCTCGGGTGAAGGTCTTTTCAAGTAGTCCACAGTGGCCTTGCACCACAATGAAGGTAGGGTAGAAGATGTTACGTCTTTAAAGGATGGATATAGCACATTCTCTCTTTTGAGCAAGGATGCGTTACCAGTGTCAGAAGATACACTGGAAAAGATATATTTTTAAAAGGGATTTCAGGATCCACTGTTAGGACTCCTGTACATAGATTGTGGGTGGAGTCTGTTCACCAGTCTGGGTACCTGCCTGTAGGTATTACAGATGATTTACCTTTTCCAGGTGTTGACCCACTACTAGGCAACAATGTTATGGGTCTTCTCAAAAATGAGGAATGGTTTGGAGGGGCCCTGATTTGCAAAGTTTTAACGTGAAAATTAATGTTATTGTGACTGAAAAATTTTCAGTGTGTACTATGTCTAGCTAGGTTTTTTTTATATTTTTATTTAAAAAGACACAGTACAACATATAAATAAATAAAATAACAATAATTAGCCATTTGCAAATACAATGACCTACCATCAACCCCATAGCATACCCTAAGTGTTACGTTCATATTGTATTAAAGGATATACCATCACCTAAAAGAATGAAAAGAACAAGATAACTCCTGCACAGAAAATACATTAACAAAGTCAAAACCTACAATTCATGCCTGTGCAAAAAAAAAAAAAAAAAACACCATATAAGAAGACCCCCTTGCACAAAGTACACAGAAGATATGATACAGCATACAAAAGATAAAATTATACATTACAATAAATTAAACAAAAGACAAACCTAAACCTACAATAAACAGTGCAATGACATACCACAATAAAACTTCCCGCAAAGAGCAGGAAACGCTTAACAGAATAAAAAGAGCAAGATAGCTCCAGCACAGAAAATAACATTAGCAAAAACAAAAACTCACAATTTATGCCTGACCCTTGCTGGTATCTTAAGCAGCCTGAACTCCCTCCATATCACCTGCCAGTTATACATGGGGTACACAGCAACCCCCTGTAAGACACCCCATCCCCACACCATACCCACTAATGTTTTAACCTTCATTATTGAAACCTGTCTTACTGTCAATAAGAACCTCAGCAAATCCTCGCAATCCCTAAAGTTCCTGCCACTCCACCAGTATCTAGCATCCCTCATTACCCTATCCACCCTAACACCCCTCTCCCCACCACCCTAATATACTTCTGCTTAATATATAAGACCATTACCCTAGGCCCCAAAGCCAACAATCCTAGACCCCCTATTTCACATCCATCATAACCACTTCCTTAGATAACCAGGCCCTCTCAAACCCCCACACAAACCTCAAAACCCTCCTCTGTATTTCCTGAATGTCCTGCGGCCGCAAAGGGAACACCTCCGCCACACCCCATACCTTACTATACACAAGCCAGTTAATAACCAAAACCCGCTGCTGTAATGCCACTTCACTAACCCTCAAACCTACAAGCTTGCCCAGAACCCTACACGTGACTAGTTCAGAGTTGATCCTCCTGCAATCCTGCACCTGCGCCATATACCATATCCCACAAACCCTAAGTCTGTCACCAACTGACCATCCCATCTCCTCCCCCAATCTCCCCCCAGCCCAAGTCCCTACCTCCAATAACCTCGACTTTGCTAGATTAACTCCCATACCTGAAACATCCCCAAAACTCTTAATTACCTCACCCACCCTCCTTAAAGCCCCCACTCATTACCAGAACAGTGGTGTCATCAACATATCCAACAATTCCCCCCATGCAGCCCCCTCTCTAACCTCTGCAATTCCCCCTCCACAGCCTCAAAGAAAGGATGCTGCACACATGCAAAAGAGCAACTGTAAGAGCTGGTAACCCTGCCTTAAGCCCCATTCCATCAGCACCGGCTCCCCCAGCTTTCCATTAACCTGCACCCGCATAACCGCCCCCTCGAGTAGAGTGTGCACCCAACTCACTACCCCCCTCCAAAACCCTACAGACCCATAAAAATTCCCTATTCACACAGTCATAAGCCTGAGCCCAATCCAAACTAAGGATGCCCCCTCCTGGGCAGTTCTCTATAAAATCCCTTATCCGACTGTGCCCATTTCTCATACTTTGCCCCGGGATCCCATACTGACCTCTATGTATCACAGCCCCAATTACCTTCTTCAATCTAATACCCAATATCTTTGCAAAAATTTTATAATCTGAACACATTAATGACAACGGACAATAATCACCCAAACTTTTCCCCTCCCTCCCCTTCGGCACCAATACAACAATCCCAGTTTTCTGTGTTCGCCCCATCCTACCACTGCTCAACATACAATTCAGAACTTCCACTAGGCACTTCTGCAGACTCTCTCAATGTGCTCTATAAAAATCATTAGATAAAACATCTATTCCCAGTGCCTTTCCCTGACTCAACCCATTCACCACCTCCTCCACCTCAATGCTGCCCTTCAACATTTCCTTGTCGCCCTGCCCCAAACCCAGATGTGCCCCAATAACCTCAAATGCATCCAACCCAACAACCCCCTCCCTCCTCTTCCATTTCTCCCAAAACCAATAATCTGCATACCTGTTAGGTAAGACACATATGCAACAGTTAGGTATCTTTATTTCGAAACGTTTCGCCTACACAGTAGGCTTCTTCAGTCGAGTACAGAAAAGTTGATAGAAGCAGAAGATACTTGAAGACGATGTAATCAGTCCATCACCCTTAAAGTTTTGAGGTGGTCAGTCCCTCAGTCTGGAGAAGAGCATTGTTCCGTTGTCTGAAACAATATGAAGTTGAAGTGACAGGATGGAGCCTTTTATAGTGCCAGGAGGTGAGACGTAGGTTGCGTTGGGAGGGCAGGTCCCTCTCAAACCCAGCCGTTCTCACTAGTAGAGATTGTCGAAGTTGATGGTCTGTACCAAGATACCCGTGTGTTGCAGTGTCTGACAGAATGAACATTAAAATGGTATAAAATACCGACAGATTGTTAGGTAAGACACATATGCAACAGTTAGGTATCTTTATTTCGAAACGTTTCGCCTACACAGTAGGCTTCTTCAGTCGAGTACAGAAAAGTTGATAGAAGCAGAAGATACTTGAAGACGATGTAATCAGTCCATCACCCTTAAAGTTTTGAGGTGGTCAGTCCCTCAGTCTGGAGAAGAGCATTGTTCCGTTGTCTGAAACAATATGAAGTTGAAGTGACAGGATGGAGCCTTTTATAGTGCCAGGAGGTGAGACGTAGGTTGCGTTGGGAGGGCAGGTCCCTCTCAAACCCAGCCGTTCTCACTAGTAGAGATTGTCGAAGTTGATGGTCTGTACCAAGATACCCGTGTGTTGCAGTGTCTGACAGAATGAACATTAAAATGGTATAAAATACCGACAGATTGTTAAGTAAGACACATATGCAACAGTTAGGTATCTTTATTTCGAAACGTTTCGCCTACACAGTAGGCTTCTTCAGTCGAGTACAGAAAAGTTGATAGAAGCAGAAGATACTTGAAGACGATGTAATCAGTCCATCACCCTTAAAGTTTTGAGGTGGTCAGTCCCTCAGTCTGGAGAAGAGCATTGTTCCGTTGTCTGAAACAATATGAAGTTGAAGTGACAGGATGGAGCCTTTTATAGTGCCAGGAGGTGAGACGTAGGTTGCGTTGGGAGGGCAGGTCTCTCTCAAACCCAGCCGTTCTCACTAGTAGAGATTGTCGAAGTTGATGGTCTGTACCAAGATACCCTTGTGTTGCAGTGTCTGACAGAATGAACATTAAAATGGTATAAAATACCGACAGATTGTTAGGTAAGACACATATGCAACAGTTAGGTATCTTTATTTCGAAACGTTTCGCCTACACAGTAGGCTTCTTCAGTCGAGTACAGAAAAGTTGATAGAAGCAGAAGATACTTGAAGACGATGTAATCAGTCCATCACCCTTAAAGTTTTGAGGTGGTCAGTCCCTCAGTCTGGAGAAGAGCATTGTTCCGTTGTCTGAAACAATATGAAGTTGAAGTGACAGGATGGAGCCTTTTATAGTGCCAGGAGGTGAGACGTAGGTTGCGTTGGGAGGGCAGGTCCCTCTCAAACCCAGCCGTTCTCACTAGTAGAGATTGTCGAAGTTGATGGTCTGTACCAAGATACCCGTGTGTTGCAGTGTCTGACAGAATGAACATTAAAATGGTATAAAATACCGACAGATTGTTTTCAGATTGTGTCTTACCTAACAATCTGTCGGTATTTTATACCATTTTAATGTTCATTCTGTCAGACACTGCAACACACGGGTATCTTGGTACAGACCATCAACTTCGACAATCTCTACTAGTGAGAACGGCTGGGTTTGAGAGGGACCTGCCCTCCCAACGCAACCTACGTCTCACCTCCTGGCATTATAAAAGGCTCCATCCTGTCACTTCAACTTCATATTGTTTCAGACAACGGAACAATGCTCTTCTCCAGACTGAGGGACTGACCACCTCAAAACTTTAAGGGTGATGGACTGATTACATCGTCTTCAAGTATCTTCTGCTTCTATCAACTTTTCTGTACTCGACTGAAGAAGCCTACTGTGTAGGCGAAACGTTTCGAAATAAAGATACCTAACTGTTGCATATGTGTCTTACCTAACAATCTGTCGGTATTTTATACCATTTTAATGTTCATTCTGTCAGACACTGCAACACACGGGTATCTTGGTACAGACCATCAACTTCGACAATCTCTACTAGTGAGAACGGCTGGGTTTGAGAGGGACCTGCCCTCCCAACGCAACCTACGTCTCACCTCCTGGCACTATAAAAGGCTCCATCCTGTCACTTCAACTTCATATTGTTTCAGACAACGGAACAATGCTCTTCTCCAGACTGAGGGACTGACCACCTCAAAACTTTAAGGGTGATGGACTGATTACATCGTCTTCAAGTATCTTCTGCTTCTATCAACTTTTCTGTACTCGACTGAAGAAGCCTACTGTGTAGGCGAAACGTTTCGAAATAAAGATACCTAACTGTTGCATATGTGTCTTACCTAACAATCTGTCGGTATTTTATACCATTTTAATGTTCAATCTGCATACCTACTGATACTGTCCGTATCAGAAAAACCCTGACCCTGCATATAACCGCCCCCCTTCCCCACCACTAAATGCGCCACAGTAGTCACCAACTGTCTGTCCTTGAATTTCCTTAGTACATACCCCGGACGGCCTGTCACCTTTTAATTAAGACATCCTCCAAGCCTGCCCTGACAAGGAGTGCATCAAACCGTTCGTTATGATTCTCCACTAAGCGACTTCTAAGTTCCCCCATAACACCTTCCCTACCCCCCCATAACAATCATTCAACTGCCCCTCTAAGTAATTCTGCAGACCAAACCGCCAGCGTGCCCGTTCCCTGCCATGTGGCTTGAAAAATTTTGCAATCTCCACCTTTGTATACAACTCCGACCAGTCTAGCAAGTTCACATCCTCATCCCTAGCCTACCAAAAATCTTTCCACCAGTCCTGAAAGGACAAACCTAGATTCTCCTCCTGTAAAAGCCGCACATTCAGTTTCCAATAACTCGGAAATATGTGTGGAATACTATCTACCCAAAGGTCAGCCAACACCGCCCTGTGATCAGACAATTATTATTATAATCAAAAAGAAGTGCTAAGCCACAAGGGCTATACAGCACTGCAGGGTAGGGAAGGAATCGAGGGTATTGGGCAGCGGAAGGGGGGAGGGATGATTAGTAGGTTACAGAAAACAGCGGGGCAGGGGATAGTGCAGGGGTAGAGGGTAGCAAGAGATTGAGGTAGAAAGGGCTGAAGGTATCATCCGAGTTTATGGAGTAAGTCAGTTGTTGTCAAAAGGTCAATGAGAGAGTCCAGATGAAAGGTGGGTCCATCATGATGCGAGAAGGGAAGGTAAAGAGAGAGCAGCGGAGCAAAGACGACATTGGAGGTAAATTCTGCGTGCTCGTTGATAAAGTGGGCAGTCTGATAGAATGTGGCTGACCAATAATGGAACCTGACAATTCTCACAGAGAGGAGCAGGGCGCCTCTCCATGAGATATCCATGAGCAAGACGGTATGGGCAATGCAAATGCGGGAGAGAGTAGTCTCCCAATCTCGACACTGGAGACAAGAAGATGGCCAGTAACCTATACTCGGTTTAATAGAACAAAGCTTGTTATTGAGCAGAGCAGACCAACAGTGTTGCCAACGGGTGTGAAGGTGGGTAGCTATTACAGCAAAATAGTCCAGATATGGAACACCTCCATATGAAATTGGTAGGTCATGTACTGCTGACCACACAGCAGTGTCTGCCTGTTCATTGCCCTGTACGTCAACATGACCAGGGACCCAACAAAAAACAATATATGCTTGGTAGAGATATGGCATGGCCAAAGTTGGATACGGAGAACTAGGGGGTGAGGTATATCAAATTTCCATATAGCCTGTAGAGCACTAAGGGAGTCTGAGACAACCACAAATGATGACACAGGCATAGATGCGATACAAATAAGTGCTGCAAGAATGGCATACAATTCAGCAGTAAAAATGCTAGCCGTAGATAGTAAATGCCCTTACACAACGATGTCGGGAAACACTGCTGTGAATCCTATGCCGTCAGAAGATTTAGAGCCATCTTTGTACATGACGATGGCATGAGAATGAGGGTGGAAGTGGTCAAGAAAAAGAGTGGGAAGCCACCATAGGCAGTTGGGCTTTCGAGAAAGGGAGTGAGAAAGAACAGACCCAAACAGCTGGAACTTCCCAGAGGGGTAGGGAAAAGTGAGATGCTACATGAACATATAAAGGCAGTAACTGAAGCGAATATAGGCGAAGAGAGAACGGACAGAGCAAACAGGGGCGGCGAATAAATAATGTCTACTAATATCAGTGACCATTCTATAAATGAAAGGACTGCTGAGATTGTGAGAGCGCACATAGTAGTGAACGCAATGGGCATCACGGTGATCAGACAAGGATGGAACATTCGCTTCTGCATAGAGGCTCTCAACAGGGGAAGAGCGAAAAGCACCAAGGCATAAACGTAATCCTTGGTGGTGGATGGGGTTAAGGCTAAAGAGAGTAGCAGGAGAGGCCGATGAATAGATCTGGTCACCATAATCCAGTTTTGATAAAATGAGGGCAGAATGTAGGCGAAGGAGAGTTCGACGATCAGCTCCCCATGAAAGATGAGCAGGGGTTTCGAGAAGGTTCAGCCGGCTGCGATAAGTTGCCTTTAGAGAGGTAATGTGGGGTTTCCAGGATAACCTACGGTCAAAGAGAAGGCCTAGAAACCTGACTGTATCACGTTCAGGGATACAGGAGCCATAGAGGTACAAAGCATGATCGGAGATGACAGAGCGTCTAGTGAAAGTAATTTGGTGAGTTTTGGTACTGGAAAATTTAAACCCATGCGAGGTGGCCCAATTGGAAACACGGTCGACCACATGCTGGACAGAAACTGCAATGAGGTGACAGTCAGCACCTGCACAAGCAATAGCAATATAGTAATAGCGAAGTCATCTACATAGAGTGATGACCAAATATTGGATGGAAGAACAGAGGCCAAATCATTTATAGCAAGGAGAAAAAGTGTTGTGCTCAGAATACATCCCTGAGGGACACCTTCAGCTTGGACAAAGTCAGGAGAGAGCACACTATTGATTCGAACATGGAAATGTTTGTTAGTTAAAAAGTTCTTAAGGAAAGATGGTAGATTGCCTCGGAGGACTAAGGAGTGGGCTTTGGCCAAAATATTATACCTCCATGTTCTGTCATATGCCTTCTCAAGGTCAAAAAATATGGCAATAACTGAGTGGTTATTCGCAAAGGCGTTCCATCACTTTGCAAACTGCACTGGTAAGAGTGATGGGACAATAGTGGGAGGCTTCATGTCCCATAGTACCCGGTTTGCAGTAAGGGAGAACAATGGCAGATTTCCACAGCTGTGGAAGAACTTGTGATCAAATAAGATTGAAAAGGCGTAAGAGGACTGCAAGGGCTGACTGATGTATATGTAGTAATACGTATACGAATATGGTCGGGCCCAGCTGTTGATGATTGGAAAGCTGAGAGTGTTGCCTCCAGTTCCTAAAGTGTAAAAGGCACATTATACTGTTCTTTTCTGAGAGAAGAAAAGTCCAAGGGAGCTAACTCTCTGGCAGACTTTGAGGAAAGAAACGAGGGGCAGAGATGGAGCCCCAGAGAAATACAGACCAAATGATTGCCAATTTCATTGGCAACATCTAGAGGGTTTGCTAAATCAACACCAGCAACCCGCAGAACAGGAGCCAGGTCAGAAGAACATTTACCACTCAGTTTCCGTACTTTTTTCCAGACTGCACTCATAGAGGAAGCAGAGGTGATGGTGGAGACATAATCTCACCAGCAAGTGTGTTTAGCGTCACAGATGACATGGCGAGCGATCACACACGTCTGCTTAAAATCAAGAAAACTCTCAATGGTTCTATTATACTGGTACCTGCCCAACGCAGCACATTTCAAACGTACTGCACTAGCACAAGCAGGAGACCACCAATGCACGCATTTCTGAGAATGCCTGCCCGAGGTTTGGGGTACAGAATGAGAAGCTGTGGTTAAAACTGAGGATGAGAAGAGGTGTAAAAGCTCATCAATAGAGGACAAAGAAGAAACCTCACTAAAAACAGTTAGTTGTGAGTAAAGGTCCCAATTTGCCTGATCAAATTGCCAGCATGGGTTACGAAGAGGTGGTGAATATGAAGGGGAAGTAAGAATAAGAATGATTGGAAAATGATCGCTGTCATGTAAATCCGGGAGAACAGACCAGGTAAGTCTAGTGCAGTGGAGGAAGAGCAGACTGAGAGATCGAGGCAAGAGAGAGTATGAGTACGAAGATCAAAATGGGTGTGAGTACCTGTATTTAAAACATGGAGGGGGTGGGAAGCAAGAAAAGCCTCTAGCTGAATGCCACGGGAATCACAGTGAGACCCCCGCAGAGAAAATGATGGGCATTAAAATCGCCAAGTAACAGAAGTGGTGGCGGTAATGAGGAAACAAGAAAGGCAATATCCGGAATAGATAATGCTCGAGAAGGAGAGAGGTACAAAGAACAGTGTGTATACCACCTATGTAGGTGGATACGGGCTGCTGTGTAATGCAGCGAAGTATGAACAAATAGCTGATGGTACGGAATATCAGTGTGTAGAAGAAGGGCACTTTCATTAATTAAAGGTCCCATCAGGAAAAGGATCCGAAGAATACAATAAATTATAGCCTGTGATGGGATAGATAACAGCAGAGTGTAATTTTGGTTCTTGTAAGCAAACACCAACAGGGGAAAATTGGGAGAGCAACGTCTGAACCTCACCCCGATTACCCCTGAGGCCACGTATATTTCACTGTAAATAGGCCATGATTGTTAACGATAACGATACTAGAAATCCACAGGTAAGGGTACTTACGGGCTAGAGGGGTTAGAAAAGTCGACATGCGGTAGCAGCAGAAAAAGTTCAAGCAGCGAAGGAATGGTGCGTTGTGAAGAAAGGAGTTGCGCAGATGGAGAAGAGGAAAGAGAAAGAACAGAGGGTGGATCAGTGTCCGATTGATGGTTTGGCCTCTGCAATATATTCAGAGATTGCTTCAGGTGTTTTGGAGTTCAGAGACGTCATATGGGAGACAATATTGGAGATGGCAGGAGGAGTTTGAGTAAAAATCGGAACTGTAATGGACTGTATCAAGGTAGGGAGGGGGGAAAGGGTGGAGGGAACTGGAGAAGTGTGGAAGGGGACAGAAGCAGAAACCTGGTAGGTGGCAGAAGAGGAAGAAACTTGGGAAGGGACAGGGGAGGAAGGCACAGTACAAGGAGGAGGAGGATGAACCTCTGCACTTGTAACAGAGCCAGTGAAAGGGGAAGACCCAGGTACAGAGACCGCGAAGGTAAAGTGTGGAGGTGGATGAAGGGAAGGAGGGATTAAAGGAGACTTGAGCAATGGGGATTTTTTGGACTTTTGAGAAGTAGAGGGGCGATTGGGAAGAGGTATCCTACGAGGTCTTGTCTATACCTGGGCTTGTGAAGGAGAACATGAAGATGTGAGAGCAGACTGAGGTGTTGAAGTAGGGACTTCTGAGCCCAGGACAGCAATAGCATTAGAGACAGGAGTGACTATGAAAGGGGTAACCACAGAGGAGGCTGCAGAAGATGGGACCATAGAAGTGAGGGGAACTTTAGAAACACAAGAGTATGAGAATAAGAAATACTGGGTAGTCTCCCTTGGAGGTGTTGATGAGAAACTGCCATAGCATAAGGGAGACCTTCTGCCTCTTTGAGGCAATGCATTTCCTGCTCATTTAAGTAGGCCTGGCAACGGCGAGAGAAAGAAGGGTAAGCCTCATGACAATTACGGCAAGAGGGAGGTCGGCTACAAGAGGTATTAGAATGGTCATCGGCACCGCAGACTAGGCATTTGGCAATAGATCTGCAATATTTTGCTGGGTGACCAAATCGCCAGCAATTTCTACACTGTTGGGGTGTTAGGATCACATTTCGAACTTGTAATAAATGTCCTGCAACATAAACAGAGGATGGGAGTTTACGGCTGTCGAAAGTTAACTGAGCCACATTGCAAGGGTATCGTCTCCGCCCCCAGGCAGGAAGGACATAAGTGTCTACTTTGAGGATTGGGAGATCTTGAAGTTCCAGCTGTTTGAGAATGTCATTGCCACATGTCTGGAAATTCTGTTGGACTATGGTATGGGGCAGAATGACAGTACCACTACAAGAATTGAGGGAATGATATTTTTCAATTTTTTTTTTTATTAACACACTGGCCGATTCCCACCAAGGTAGGGTGGCCCGAAAAAGAAAAACTTTCACCATCATTCACTCCATCACTTTCTTGCCAGAAGGGTGCTTTACACTACAGTTTTTAAACTGCAACATTAACACCCCTCCTTCAGAGTGCAGGCACTGTACTTCCCATCTCCAGGACTCAAGTCCGGCCTGCCAGTTTCCCTGAATCCCTTCATGTTACTTTGCTCACACTCCAACAGCACGTCAAGTATTAAAAACCATTTGGCTCCATTCACTCCTATCAAACATGCTCACGCATGCCTGCTGGAAGCCCAAGCCCCTCGCACACAAAACCTCCTTTACCCCCTCCCTCCAACCTTTCCTAGGCCGACCCCTACCCCGCCTTCCTTCCACTACAGACTGATACACTCTTGAAGTCATTCTGTTTTGCTCCATTCTCTCTATATGTCCAAACCACCTCAACAACCCTTCCTCAGCCCTCTGGACAACAGTTTTGGTAATCCCGCACCTCCTCCTAACTTCCAAACTACGAATTCTCTGCATTATATTCACACCACACATTGCCCTCAGACATGACATTTCCACTGCCTCCAGCCTTCTCCTCGCTGCAACATTCATCACCCATGCTTCACACCCATATAAGAGCGTTGGTAAAACTATACTCTCATACATTCCCCTCTTTGCCTCCAAGGACAAAGTTCTTTGTCTCCACAGACTCCTAAGTGCACCACTCGCCCTTTTCCCCTCATCAATTCTATGATTCACCTCATCTTTCATAGACCCATCCGCTGACACGTCCACTCCCAAATATCTGAATACATTCACCTCCTCCATACTCTCTCCCTCCAATCTGATATCCAATCTTTCATCACCTAATCTTTTTGTTATCCTCATAACCTTACTCTTTCCTGTATTCACTTTTAATTTTCTTCTTTTGCATACACTACCAAATTCATCCACCAACCTCTGCAACTTCTCTTCAGAATCTCCCAAGAGCACAGTGTCATCAGCAAAGAGCAACTGTGACAACTCCCACTTTATGTGTGATTCTTTATCTTTTAACTCCATGCCTCTTGCCAAGACCCTCGCATTTACTTCTCTTACAACCCCATCTATAAATATATTAAACAACCATGGTGACATCACACATCCTTGTCTAAGGCCTACTTTTACTGGGAAATAATCTCCCTCTTTCCTACATACTCTAACTTGAGCCTCACTATCCTCATAAAAACTCTTCACTGCTTTCAGTAACCTACCTCCTACAACATACACCTGCAACATCTGCCACACTGCCCCACTATCCACCCTGTCATACACCTTTTCCAAATCCATAAATGCCACAAAAACCTCTTTAGCCTAATCTAAATACTGTTCAATTATATATGTTTCACTGTAAACACCTGGTCCACACACCCCCTACCTTTCCTAAAGCCTCCTTGTTCATCTGCTATCCTATTCTCCATCTTACTCTTAATTCTTTCAATAATAACTCTATCATACACTTTACCAGGTATACTCAACAGACTTATCCCCCTATAATTTTTACACTCTCTTTTGTCCCCTTTGCCTTTATACAAAGGAACTATGCATGCTCTCTGCCAATCCCTAGGTACTTTACCCTCTTCCATACATTTATTAAATAATTGCACCAACCACTCCAAAACTATATCCCCACCTGCTTTTAACATTTCTATCTTTATCCCATCAATCCCGGCTGCCTTACCCCCTTTCACTTTACCTACTGCCTCACGAACTTCCCCCACACTCACAACTGGCTCCTCCTCACTCCTACAAGATGTTATTCCTCCTTGCCCTATACACGAAATCATAGCTTCCCTATCTTCATCATCATTTAACAAATCCTCAAAATATTCCTTCCATCTTCCCAATACCTCTAACTCTCCATTTAATAACTCTCCTCTCCTATTTTTAACCGTTTTTCAATAGTGACAAGAATAGTATCGATATGTGAAAGAAGAGAAAGATCATGAGCTTGGGTAGCATGACTCATGAAATCGTAATGACACAATTGCAAACAAACCATGCACCGGCCGGGATTGAACCCGCGGTCAGAGAGTCTCAAAACTCCAGCCCGTTGCGTTAGCCACTAGACCAGCTAGCCACAATAAGATTCGTCCAACTAGGTATATTTCTACACCATAGGAAGGTTAGCACAGGCACCACTGTGACCACAAATGCAAGTTTTTACAGACGAATCTCCAGCTAGCGTGGCCGTGACAAACTCTAGCTCAAGTCCCTTCACTGCCGTCAACATGACTCACGAAATCGTAATGACACGATTGCAAACAAACCATACACCGGCCGGGATTGAACCCGCGGTCAGAGAGTCTCAAAACTCCAGCCCGTCACGTTAGCCACTAGACCAGCTAGCCACAATAAGATTCGTCCAACTAGGTATATTTCTACACCATAGGAAGGTTAGCACAGGCACCACTGTGACCACAAATGCAAGTTTTTACAGATGAATCTCCAGCTAGCGTGGCCGTGGCTAATGCGACGGGCTGGAGTTTTGAGACTCTCTGACCGTGGGTTCAATCCCGTCCAGTGTATGGTTTGTTTGCAATCGTGTCATTACGATTTTGTGAGTCATGTTGACGGCAGTGAAGGGACTTGAGCTAGAGTTCGTCACGGCCACGCTAGCTGGAGATTCATCTGCAAAAACTTGCATTTGTGGTCACAGTGGTGCCTGTGCTAACCTTCCTATGGTGTAGAAATATACCTAGTTGAACGAATCTTATTGTGGCTAGACGGTCTAGTGGCTAACACGACGGGCTGGAGTTTTGAGACTCTCTGACCGCAGGTTCAATCCCGGCCGGTGTATGGTTTGGGTAGCATTCTGGACAGTGATGATGTGCATACTGCTCTTGAGAGAAAGGAAATATCTCTACCAATATGGTGTAAGAGCGCATTGCCAATACTATGGTCGGAAAGATAGACAATAGAGGAAGTCGGTTGCAAAGTAAAGAATTTAGTCCATTGTGTGATCTGAAACTGAGAAACTGAGCGTGGAAAGGGAGTGCATAACATGTCGGTCTTTTCTGAGTAGAACGTGAAGGTGGTGAAGTATCATCATCAGGCAATTGTTGTTGGCATTTAGAAGTGGGACCAGAGTTAGTCCAACGCGGGACGGGCTGGCGATTTGAAAATTTGCGCACCATAGAGGGAGAGGCCGCAAGCATAGTCAAAGGAGGGCGGAGGTCAGACAAATCGAAGGAGTCAGTTGATACCCCAGTATGGGAAGTGGGTGATGAAACAGCACAAGCAAGAGGTACAGGGGCATCAGCAATCAGCAGTGTCCGGAGAATGGTAAAAAAATGAGGGTCAGAATGGGGTGTGTTATCAAGAAGGGGCCCAGGGGCAGGGTCATGGACTGGGTCTTCCATGGTTAGGTTACTTCTTTCTTTTTGTTTTTAAGAAAAAGAAAAAAGAATAAAAAAAGGGGGGAATGAGGAGGAATGAAAGGGCCAGAAATCTCCCTCCGCATCCAAGAGGACCTCAGCACCGCAAGTAGCAGATGCAGCATGGAACCCGTGCCATACCCTACCCATCATGCCAGAAAACCAGCAATCTGGGATAGCAACCTCACATCTGCTGAGCTACCTTGGTGGACAAAAGAGAGGGCGGCCAAATATCTGCCACAAAACATACCTCCTTTGGCCACCACCCCAGGAATATGAAAGGTGGCCTCCAGAGATACACCCATCGCCCAAAAGACACCCAAAGCCACCCCCCGGGAGACCAGAGAGGGATCAGCACATCCCCAGGCGATCCAGATTCCAAGGCAAACTACACCACTGCCAAGAACCTCAATGGAATGGGATGGACCCTAGTACCCTTCCCCTTACTTAGGAACTAACATGCCTGTGGGAAGAATCCCAAAAGCCAAAAAGAGGAAGGGAATAAGGTAGGGACGGGGAGGAGGAAAGAAAAAAGGGAGGATGAGGAGGATGGGATAGGGAAGGGGGGATTGGGGGGTAATTATGTTCGGTCTGAGGAAGGAGACCAACAGGTCTAATTCCTCAGACCAAGAGCCTCTTAACCACACCAAGGAGCCCCCCTTGAAGAGGGGTATCCAACAACAGTGTTTGTGTGTGTTAGGAGTGAATGGAGGCAAGTGGTTTTTTACAACTTGAAGTGCTGTTGGAGTGTGAGCAAGGTAACATTAATGAAGTGATTCAAGGAAACCAGTTAGCTGGATTTGAGTCCTGGATGTGGGATGTATAGTGTCTGCACTCTGAAGGCGGGATGGGGAAATTTTCAGTTTCGAACTGTAGCATCGAGATACTTCTGGCAAGACAGTGATGTGTCAGCATAGTTGCTGATCCCATATATATTTACGTGGATGTACGGAGATTTCTTTCAACCAGCACATTGGACATTTTGTGTCACCAGCAGGCCGACCTCACAGCTAGCTACTCGAGCTAGCGTCCATCAGCCTCTCTGCACTGCTTACTGGTCACTCTTTGTCTTAGTGTTTTATTTGCTTATTTGCATTACTTCCGAGGGTTGACCCGGGTTTGCAAATTAAGCCAAGCCACCAAGCCAGTCTGTGGGGGGAGTCAGCCCTACACCATCCAGCCTGTCTTAAGTACCAGCCTTGCCTGCTAAGCCAGCTTTTCATCCCTGCTGTGCTCATTGTTACAAGTTCTCAAGCCAGTCTGTGTGAAGGGTTAAGCCAAGCAAGCCATGTGAATTCCAGCCTTCACCGTCACTTTGTGCTTCCAGTTCTAAGCTGTTCTGAGTGTTTTACCATCCCTGTAGTGTTGTGGTATTTTGTGTTTGTTTTTTTTTTTTTGTCAGCCAGCCTGGCTTAGAATATTTTTGTGCCTAGTGTGGGTGTCCCCAGAGTGACTTCTGCTGCTCATCCCTTAGGCCCAGTCACCACGTGCTGTCTCACAACGCTGCATCACTCACCCCACCCCACTACCACCACTTTTTTTTTTGTGTCCTTATAACGGGTCCTAGCACCATATTTTACGGACCACATAGGGGGTCAAGACGCAAGATTGTTTCTTTGACCCTGTGTGCCAATGTAAAAGCCTCCTGTGTGAGTCTATCATCGATTTAAGCACAAAAACTTCGAGAATTCGCTGGGTAGTGGAGTGCTGCACCAGCCACGAGACTCCATCACTACCTTCCTCCACCACCATCACTATCAACCTCCACCAACGTCACTACAGTGATAATATTTTTTTATAGACATTTGCGAGTGCTGAGACAATTTTTCAGTGATTTCTTAGTGACATTTCTTTCCAGTGATTTCTTAATGACATTCAGTGACTCTTGATTAGACTTAGTGTTCATTACATTCTGTTTGCAATACTTTTTTTTTCTTCTTTCTTCAGTGTTTAAATTTTTGTGCTTTATTTTTATGTCTTGTGTTGTGTTCATTTTTTTTTTATATACATGAAGTAAGTACTTTTCCATTTTTCCCAGTTGTGTGCACTATATAAGCAGTATAAACTTGTGTTTATGCTTCATAATTATCCTGTGTTCACAGTATTGTGTTCCTTGTCTAGTAATTTATGCAGCAAAGATATTCAGTAACTTATCTTATATTCTGCATCACAACTCAGTGTTGTCTCAAGTTATTTTTTTTTCTCCCAGCATTTGTGTTCTTGCTGATTTTTTTTTTCTATTCATTCATTTGCCATTTTTTTTCTGTGTTGAACATTCTTGCATTATTTTCATTTAGCCAGTGTCTAATTTGTCTTATCTCCACAGACAATAGTGCCATTATTTTGTTTGAAGCAAGACAATTATTTTCCAATTTTTGTCACCCCAAGCCTCTTTGCAAGAAAATTCTCATAGTATTGTGCATATATTGATGTGTTGTGTTCCTGCCTTATAGTGAGTGTTAACCTTTCTCTGCTTTGCGTTTTTTTTTTTGCCCTTTATTATTTTTTCATATTTCATTGATCAAATTCACTTAGTGCAATTTTTTAACTACTTTTTAAAGTAAATCATTATTTTGCTTGTTCAATAAGTGTTTGCTTAAGCTGCAATTAAGAGTTAAAGTTTTCAATCAGTTCATTAATTGATAATATTTTTTTTGTTGCTCTTGTAAACTGCATTTTCTTGTGTGTACAATTTTTTTTATTGCAGTACTGATTCATTTGCAATCATTCTTGTGTAAATATTGCACTGCCATTAATTTTTTCTTTCAGAATTTTTTTATGTAGAGTTGTGTTGTGCAGTAAATTTTGATTAGTAATTGTTATTTGTAATATTGCTACAGTTATCTCAGTGCAATATTCTGTGATTTCAGTTTTATATTTCTTGTTCTGTGCATATTTTATTTTTTGTGTCATTTTACTTTTTAGTGAATTGCTTTCCTAGTTTGTTTTAATTTTGCTCAAGATTTATTGATTCCATTTTATCATTTTTTTGCTTGATTTATCATTTATTGTTGAATTTCTTTATTGAACTGAGAGCAAAGACAACTCACTTTGCCATTAATTCAATTTAAAGTAAATTTGAGTAAATTTGACTTGAGTAAAGCACAATTTTTCTTGATTTTCGAAGTGTTGCTTATCCAGTTAAGTATTTTTTTTTATGAGTTTTCCTTGCTTACAGTGTGACTTGTTATTTTTCTTTACTTATGCAGAATAGTTAAGCATTTTTTTCCCATTTAAGCTTATTGTGTCATTCTCTCTATTTTTCTTGCCTTTATGTTCTTGAGTAAGTTCCCTGAAAAGATGTCCCAGTCACTTTTGCTTGCTTACTCAGTGTATCATGCCAGTCAAAGTCAATATGAATCAGTCCACAGTATCAATATCCCCTTACTGACTGAAAGACAATACCTAGCTAGACAATATGTCCGTTCTCACAGCTTGTATCTGAGATTTGTTGAAGTGCTAAGGAATGTAAAGTTCAGATTAACTTCCTATAGATTCATGCGGTCAGGCACTAGTAATATTGTCACTCCTGTCTGGAATCCAGCCACAATATCATACCTGGAGTTTACCTGGAGAGAGTTCCGGGGGTCAACGCCCCCGCGGCCCGGTCTGTGACCAGGCCTCCTGGTGGATCAGAGCCTGATCAACCAGGCTGTTGCTGCTGGCTGCACGCAAACCAACGTACGAGCCACAGCCCGGCTGATCAGGAACTGACTTTAGGTGCTTGTCCAGTGCCAGCTTGAAGACTGCCAGGGGTCTGTTGGTAATCCCCCTTATGTGTGCTGGGAGGCAGCTGAACAGTCTCAGGCCCCTGACACTTATTGTATGGTCTCTTAACGTGCTAGTGACACCCCTGCTTTTCATTGAGGGGATGGTGCATCGTCTGCCAAGTCTTTTGCTTTCATAGTGAGTGATTTTCATGTGCAAGTTCGGTACTAGTCCCTCTAGGATTTTCCAGGTGTATATGATCATGTATCTCTCCCTCCTGCGTTCCAGGGAATACAGGTTTAGGAACCTCAAGCGCTCCCAGTAATTGAGGTGTTTTATCTCCGTTATGCGCGCCGTGAAAGTTCTCTGTACATTTTCTAGGTCGGCAATTTCACCTGCCTTGAAAGGTGCTGTTAGTGTGCAGCAATATTCCAGCCTAGATAGAACAAGTGACCTGAAGAGTGTCATCATGGGCTTGGCCTCCCTAGTTTTGAAGGTTCTCATTATCCATCCTGTCATTTTTCTAGCAGATGCGATTGATACAATGTTATGGTCCTTGAAGGCGAGATCCTCCGACATGATCACTCCCAGGTCTTTGACGTTGGTGTTTCGCTCTATCTTGTGGCCAGAATTTGTTTTGTACTCTGATGAAGATTTAATTTCCTCATGTTTACCATATCTGAGTAATTGAAATTTCTCATCGTTGAACTTCATATTGTTTTCTGCAGCCCACTGAAAGATTTGGTTGATGTCCGCCTGGAGCCTTGCAGTGTCTGCAATGGAAGACACTGTCATGCAGATTCGGGTGTCATCTGCAAAGGAAGACACGGTGCTGTGGCTGACATCCTTGTCTATGTCGGATATGAGGATGAGCAACAAGATGGGAGCGAGTACTGTGCCTTGTGGAACAGAGCTTTTCACCGTAGCTGCCTCGGACTTTACTCTGTTGACGACTACTCTCTGTGTTCTGTTAGTGAGGAAATTATAGATCCATCGACCGACTTTTCCTGTTATTCCTTTGGCACGCATTTTGTGCGCTATTACGCCATGGTCACACTTGTCGAAGGCTTTTGCAAAGTCTGTATATATTACATCTGCATTCTTTTTGTCTTCTAGTGCATTTAGGACCTTGTCGTAGTGATCCAATAGTTGAGACAGACAGGAGAGACCTGTTCTAAACCCATGTTGCCCTGGTTTGTGTAACTGATGGGTTTCTAGATGGGTGGTGATCTTGCTTCTTAGGACCCTTTCAAAGATTTTTATGATATGGGATGTTAGTGCTATTGGTCTGTAGTTCTTTGCTGTTGCTTTACTGCCTCCTTTGTGGAGTGGGGCTATGTCTGTTGTTTTTAGTAACTGTGGGACGACCCCCGTGTCCATGCTCCCTCTCCATAGGATGGAAAAGGCTCGTGATAGGGGCTTCTTGCAGTTCTTGATGAACACAGAGTTCCATGAGTCTGGCCCTGGGGCAGAGTGCATGGGCATGTCATTTATCGCCTGTTCGAAGTCATTTGGCATCAGGATAACATCGCATAGGCTTGTGTTAATCAAATTTTGTGGCTCTCTCATAAAAAATTCATTTTGATCTTCGACTCTCAGTCTGGTTAGCGGCCTGCTAAAAACTGAGTCATATTGGGACTTGAGTAGCTCACTCATTTCCTTGCTGTCATCTGTGTAGGACCCATCTTGTTTAAGTAGGGGCCCAATACTGGACGTTGTTCTCGATTTTGATTTGGCATAGGAGAAGAATTACTTTGGGTTTCTTTCGATTTCATTTATGGCTTTTAGTTCTTCCCGCAATTCCTGACTCCTAAAGGATTCTTTTAGCATAAGTTCGATGCTTGCTATTTCTCTGACCAGTGTCTCCCTACGCATTTCAGATATGTTGACCTCTTTTAGCCACTCTGTTATTCTTTTCCGTCGCCTGTAAAGGGAGCGCCTGTCTCTTTCTATTTTACATCTACTCCTCCTTTTTCTTAGAGGAATAAGCCTTGTGCATACATCGAGTGCCACCGAGTTAATCTGTTCTAGGCATAAGTTGGGGTCTGTGTTACTTAGTATATCTTCCCAGCTTATATCGGTTAGGACTTGGTTTACTTGGTCCCACTTTATGTTTTTGTTATTGAAGTTGAATTTGGTGAATGCTCCCTCGTGACTAGTCTCATTATGTCGGTCTGGGGCATACATGTCTGAACCTCAATTATGTTGTGATCTGAGTATATTGTTTTTGATATGGTGACATTTCTTATCAGATCATCATTGTTAGTGAAGATGAGGTCTAGTGTATTCTCCAGTCTAGTAGGCTCTATTATTTGCTGGTTTAAATTGAATTTTGTGCAGAGATTTAAAAGCTCGTGTGAGTGTGAGTTTTCATCAGAGCTGCCTCCTAGTGTTATTACTGCAGCAATATTATTTGCTATATTCCTCCATTTTAGGTGCCTTAAGTTGAAATCCCCCAGGAGCAAGATGTTGGGTGCAGGAGCTGGAAGATTTTCCAGACAATGGTCAATTTTTAACAGCTGTTCCTGGAATTGCTGGGATGTTGCATCCGGAGGCTTGTAGACTACCACAATGACTAGGTTTTGGTTCTTGACCTTTACTGCTAAAACTTCCACTACATCATTTGAGGCATTAAGCAGTTCTGTGCAAACAAGTGACTCTGCAATGTACAGGCCAACCCCCCCCCTTTTGCCTGTTCACTCTGTCACATCTGTATAGGTTGTAACCTGGGATCCATATTTCGTTGTCCAAGTGATCCTTTATGTGGGTCTCAGTGAAAGCCGCGAACATTGCCTTTGCCTCTGCAAGCAGTCCACGGATGAAAGGTATTTTGTTGTTTGTTGCTGGCTTTAGACCCTGTATATTTGCAAAGAAGAATGTTATCAGACTGGTGGTATTGTTGGTACTGGGGGGGGGGGATTTTTTTCCGGCATTAGTATCTGTATCTGTTGGTTTGGAGTGGAGGCAATCGACTGTGGTTCTGCTCCAGGAATGACTGGATTTGGTGTACGATTTCTGCCATTTCCCGCCAGTTTTTTTTCCTTCCTGGCACTAAAAAACCTCTCCCTCTTGAGTGGCTGTGGCTACCCAGGTTTTCCCATGGCCTGGATGTTTTGTATCTTTTTGTCCCCTTTAGATGGTATGCCTGGCAATTTAAGTTATAGCACAGTCTTTCCTGTACTGAAGAGGTACACAGTTCAGGGTGAAAAAGCTTACAGGAAGGGAGTTTGCATTTTCCTGTTGTCATATGGGCATGGCATTTTCTAGGGTGGTCATAGCTGCACGTCCCATCTGTTTTTCCAGATTTCCCATGCCAGCAGATACCAAGTGCATAGTATGTGCACAGGCTTGGTTTCCGTTTGCCTTGGGGTTTCTGTGACTGTATTCCCTGTTGGTGCATGTTTCCCTGTCTTACTTCTATCCTCCCTAGCACCAACAATGGAGCTCCCACCAGTTGTTTTTGGTAATATATCCTCACTATTGCTAGTGGAGTCCTCTTGTTTGCTATTTCCTGCGGTATTTCTAGTTTGCAATATTGGTTTTATCTTATCTTTGACTACACTTGTTTCCCTACTATGGCTCCTGTCCCCTATGAGGTCATTTATATGTATTCCTTCCTGCGTATAATTCCTGACTACCTGGACAAAATCTCCAGCTTCACCATTTCTGTCTCCCAGGACAGCATCTCCAGCTTCACCATTACTGTCTCCCAGGACAGCACCTCCAGCTTCACCATTACTGTCTCCCAGGACAGCACCTCCAGCTTCACCATTACTGTCTCCCAGGACAGCACTATCAGCCCCACATTTACTGACTACCAGGACTTCATCTCCAGCCTTACAGTTTCTGACTACATGGCCAGTATCAAGGGCAGTACCATTCAGCCAAGACTTTTTATGTTCCCATCTGTTGTAGAAAGCTTCCAGGTTTTCTATGAAAGCAGCTTTGATGTTGTCCTCTTTTAATACCCTTGTGATTTTAGTCCACAGATTTATCTCATTTGGGCATACCCAAAAACACTTCCCTGTTTTAACACTGCTTGTAGCTAGTTCTTGGATATCTGCACAAGGGGCGTGACACCAATTTCCACGAAAATGACAATTTACCCATGTGGAAGCCCGTTTGTTTGACTGACCACAGACTACACACAGCTTCATAATGATTTGAATGGTTGATTTACTGCAATTCTACTAGCAACCTCTTGAATATTCTATTAATAACCTCCTTAAATGAAGCTCTAGCTATTTGTATTTCTGTTTCTAACTGTTTTTGTATATTGGACAGCTTACCGTGCACGTTCCTGATTTATATTTAATGTTTGTGTTTATAAGGGCGCCTACAACCCCATCCGGTTACAGTCTGCTTTATTGTCCAACGAAACCGTTTGAAACCAGTCAAGGGTTCGGACCAGTCAAGGGTTCGGACCAGTCAAGGGTTTGGACCAGTCGATCTGATGTGATCAGTGGGTCACTTATTTAAAACATACTGGTCGGTGATTTGAGCTAACACATGAAGGATCTACTGGAAATTATCTACCCGAGTAATATGTGATTTGATTGATACAAAAGTATAACTTGCGTGTTGAAGAAACCGGTGACTGCTGGCAACTCCTACAATGATGAACGGTCGACCTCAACCCTTGTTTATCAATCGCTGTATCTAGCTTTTCTATTTTTTTTTTCCGTCTCATACACACAGGATGGTGTACAGTTACCTTGGGTTTCAGAGGAATCTCAGACGACCCTGGGTGCTGAGACTACTATCCATGCGATGGTGACTTGTTCAAGTAGTCATTCCTTCCAGGGGATGCTTTGTGAAGAACATTACTTATAATGAGTTATGTCATCTCTTGCTGATGTCGCAAGCCGTTGCAGAAAGACGTTTTTGTGGCTAGTATACTCACTTGAGTGTTGTTGCTGTTCCTTATGTTCCAGACAGTGTAAGTGCAGTCTCTTTATAGTTGATACCTCATGTCACTGTGTGCAACCGTGTTCATTTCTTTTCCCCTGTGCTTGCAGTGAGAGATAGTAGATCCGTTCTCCCTTGCTCATACTGCGTGTTGTAGCGTTACTTTTTCTACCGGGGAGAGTCATCCACTCCACCGAGTTTGTTCATTCCTCCAGTAAGAAAGAACCGATCCCATGTGGTCTTGTGTGATTCGATTCCTGCTCCAGGAAGATCTTATTCTGACTGTCAAGTCACCAGCAACCATTAGTGACTTTGTAATGAGCCAAGAATTACTGTATCGAACAGCCGAGTTGGGTACTCCAAGCAGAAGAGTATACCAGTTAGTAATTCCAGTCACTAGTGAATGTAGCTGCATCTTTTGTAGATACTTGTTCATATCGCCCTCAGCCAAGGCATGTGTTAGCCATTGCAGAAGAATTTGATCCTCCCAAAGAGGATAACCATTCTGCATATGTAAATCTTACCCTTGCAGAGTTGAGTTTAAATGTACATAGTCTGTATAATTAGATGTTCAAGATGAATGAAGTTGTCAACTGTGTGTTTTGTTACTAGCTGATCAGTTTTTGAGAAAAAAATTTTTGTGTTCACATTCCCTCCGAATTCTGAGAATTTAGCAGTAATGATCTGTGCACGCCAGATCTGCCTTTGCTGTTAATTACTTTCACCTTTGAAAATATACATTTATTCTTCCTCAGAATCCGTAGAGTGCATGAATACAGATTGATCGATCAACTCCATCCCTTATTATACCATGATTTGTCCTTATAATTCATAATGCATTATGTTAACACCCATTACGTTAACATCCATTACGATACCAACCATTAGTTCTAAGTTACATATGTCCTTGCCATTGTATAGAATCAGCCCAGACCCACCTGCCTGTTCAGCCCATAGCATACGTATGTCGAGACGACATATGTAACATGACCGAGCTGTCAGCATAGTTGCTGATCCCATACATGTATATGTTATCTGAGTATCATAGTTAGTACCATCCATATGTTTACATACATGACCCCTTGCTAGGCTCGGTGACTAGCATGTTTGACGTCACGTGATGCTGTTGTGAGCGCTGCGTGCTCATCCTCGTCCTCAGTTCCAACAAGTGTGTTTTACACCAACCATCAAATCTCCACGAACCCTTCTCAACAGATGGAACAAGTGATGGCGAAAGAATTTCTTCTTTTTTGGATCACCCTACCTTGGTAGGAGATGGCTGTGTTAAAATAGCAATATATATGCTATAAAGGTCAGTTAAAAAATGAAACGCTCTAATTTACACAACAATTTTTAAGACATAATTCTACATTTTTATAAATACATACAAAAATGTAGTTAAGTTAGATGAAGTGCAATTCCACTGCTGAAATGTATGGGTTCAAAATGCCAACTTTTTAAGTATTAAGTAATCCAAGTACATCAACTTAACATAAAGAAATTGACAATAACATATTCTACAAGAACAAACTTATATAGTTACTGCTACAACAGAAAAGTGCTGGTGGAAACAGTCAACTTTCTAGGCTTAAAACACACCAAGTACATCATCACTTGAGTTTGTAAAATAATCTGTCAATACTATTGTTTACAAAAGGAAACTTAAGTTGCTGAAAACCTACATAAAATGATTTGTGGATAATATATTAGTTTCCAGGTGAAAACAATAGCAGCTTGTCCGATCAAACATTAAGCCAAGAATCCAGATTTATTTTATTGAAGGGAAACACTAAACCTGTAAGCATCATGAAGAGTCTAGGAAATGGGAGTCATTCTCCTCTGATCAAAAAAAAAAAAAAAAAAGTAACAACTCATAGGAACTCATAGTTTCCCTCATGATTATCATTATATTTATAGGAAGAGGGGAGGAGGGTAATTATATCATATCCAAGGAAGGTGAGAGGTAACTCTAATTCCTTGGATTACGAGCCCATTACTAGCGTCAAGGCAACCCTCCTTAAAAGGAATTAAGAACATAAGAAAGGAGGAACACTACAGCACACCTGTTGCCCCATACTAGAAAGGTCCTTCACAATACATCCCACTAACAGAATATTTGCCCAACCCAATTTTCAATTCTACCCAAGCAATAAGCTTTGATAATTCTATTAACTCACGTGCAAGTCCCATTCAAATCCAACCCCTCTCACTCATGTTTTTATCCAACCTAAATTTGAAACTACTGAAGGTTTTTGCCTCAATAACCCTACTAGGCAGACTGTTCCACACATCACCTACCCTATATCTGAACCAATACTTTCCTATTTATTTTATTAATACATCGGCAAATTCCCACCAAGGCAGGGTGACCAGAAAAAGAAAAACTTTCATCATTCACTCCATCACTGTCTTGCCAGAGGGGTGCTTTACACTACAGTTTATTATCATTATTATTATTATTATTATTATTATAATAAAAAAGAAGCGCTAAGCCACAAGGGCTATACAGCGCTGCAGGGTAGGGAAGGAAGCGAGGGTATTGGATGACAGAAGGGGGGAGGGATGATCAGTAGGTTACAGAAAACAGAGGGGCAGGGGATAGTGCAGGGGTAGAGGGCAGCAAGAGATTGAGGTAGAAAGGGCTGAAGGTATCATCAGAGTTTGTGAAGTAAGTCAGTTGTTGTCAAAAAGTCAATGAGAGAGTCTGGAAGAAAGGTGGGTCCATCAGCGAGAAGGGAAGGTAAAGAGAGAGCAGCGGAGCGAAGACGACGTTGGAGGTATATTCTGCGTGCTCGCTGATAAAGTGGGCAGTCCAATAGAATGTGGCTGACTGATAATGGAACCTGACAATTCTTACAGAAAGGAGCAGGGCGCATCTCCATGAGATATCCATGAGTAAGACGAGTATGGCCAATGCAAAAATGGGAGAGAGTAGTCTCCCAACCTCGACACTGGTGACAAGAAGACGGCCAGTAACCTATACTCGGTTTAATAGATTGAAGTTTGTTACTGAGCAGAGTAGACCAACATTGTTGCCAACGGGTGTGAAGGTGGGTAGCTATTGCAGCAAAATAGTCCTTAAATGGAACACCTCTATATGAAACTAGTAGGTCATGTACTGCTGACCGCGCAGCAGTGTCTGCCTGTTCATTGCCCTGTACGTCAACATGACCAGGGACCCAACAAAAAACAATATCTTTATGCTTGGTAAAGATGCAGCGTAGCCAAAGTTGGATACGGAGGACTAAGGGGTGAGGTGTATCAAATTTCTGTATAGCCTGTAAAGCACTAAGGGAGTCTGAGACAACCACAAATGATGACACAGGCATAGATGCAATACGGATAAGTGCTGCAAAAGATAGTAAATGCCCTCGTATGAAGCTGATCGGAAACACTGCTGCGAATCCTATGCCGTCAGAAGACTTAGAGCCATCTGTGTACACTGCAATGGCATGAGAATAAGAGTGGAAGTGGTCAAGAAAAAGAGAGCGGGAAGCTACCATAGACAATTGGGCTTTCGAGCAAGGGAGTGAGAAGGAACAGACTCGAACAGCTGGAACTTCCCAGAGGGGTAGGGAAAAGTGAGATGCTACATGAACATAGAAAGGTGGTAATTGAAGAGAAGACAAGAGCGAATGTAGGCGAAGAGAGAAGGGACGGAGCAAACAGGGGTGGTGAACAAATAAAGAAGGTCTACTAATATTGGTGACCATTCTATAAATGGAAGGATTGCAAAGATCATGAGAGCGTACATAGTAGCTAAGGCAATGGGCATCACGGCGCTCGGATAAGGATGAAACGTTCGTTTCTGCATAGAGGCTCTCAACAGGGGAAGAGCGAAAAGCACCAAGGCATAAACGTTAGCCTTGATGATGAATGGGGTTAAGGCTAGAGAGGGTAGAAGGAGAGGCAGCTGAATAGATCTGGTCACCATAATCAAGTTTCGATAAAATGAGGGTGGAATGTAGGCGAAGGAGAGTTCGACGATCAGCTCCCCATGAAAGATGAGCAAGGGTTTCAAGAAGGTTCAGCCGGCTGTGACAAATTGCCTTCAGAGAGGTAATGGGAGGTTTCCAGGATAACCTACGGTCAAAGAGGAGGCCTAGAAACCTGACTGTATCACGTTCAGGGATACGGGAGCCACAGAGGTACAAAGGATGATCGGAGATGACAGAGCGTCTAGTGAAAGTAATTTGGTGAGTTTTGGTACTGAAAAATTTAAACCCATGTGTGGTGGCCCAATTGGAAACACAGTCAACCACATGCTGGAGAGAAACTGTAATGAGGTGACAGTCATCGCCTGCACAGGCAATAGCAAAGTCATCTACACAGAGTGATGACCAAATACTGGATGGAAGACTAGAGGCCAAATCATTTATAGCAAGGAGAAAAAGTGTTGAAGGTGTCCCTGGGGGACACCTTCAGCTTGGATAAAGTCCGGGGAGAGTACATTATTAACCCGAACACGGAAATGTCTGCCAGTTAAAAAGTTCTTAAGGAAGGATGGTAGATTGCCTTGGAGGCCTAAGGAGTGGGCTTGGGCCAAAATATTATACCTCCATGTTCTGTCATATGCCTTCTCAAGGTCAAAAAATATGGCAATAACTGAGAGGTTATTCGCAAAAGCATTACGAACATACGTATCCAAGCATAGTAAGGGGTCTATGGTAGAACGGCCCTTACGAAAGCCATACTGACGAGTGGAGAGACTGTTGTGTGTCTTTAAATACCACACTAAACGTCTATTTACCAGGCGTTCCATCACTTTGCAAACTGCACCGGTAAGAGCAATGGGATGATAGTGGGAGGTTTCATGTACAGTAGTACCCGGTTTGCAGAAAGGGAGAACAATGGCAGATTACCACAGCTGTGGAAGAACTCCTTGTGACCAAATAAGATTGAAAAGGTGTAATAGGACTGCAAAGGCTGGCTGATGTAAACATTGCAGCATACAAATATGAATGTCGTCGGGCCCAGCTACCGATGATCGGCAAACTGAGAGTGTTGCCTCCAGTTCCTGAAGTGTAAAAGGCACATTATACTGTTCTTCTCTGAGAGAAGAAAAGTCCAAGGGTGCTAATTCTCTGGCAGACTTTGAGGAAAGAAACGAGGGGCATAGATGGAGCCCCTGAGAAATACGGACCAGATGATTGCCAATTTCATTGGCAACATCTAGTGGGTTTGCTGTATCAACACCGGCAACCCGCAGAACAAGAACTGGGTCAGGAGAATATTTGCCACTCAGTTTTTGTACTTTTTTCCAGACTGCACTCATAGAGGAAGCAGAGGTGATGGTGGAGACATAGTCTCGCCAGCAAGTGCGTTTAGTGTCACAGATGACACGGCGAGCAATCACGCTTCTGCTTAAAATCAAGAAGTCTCTCTGTGGTTCTACTGTACCGGTACCTGCCCCACGCAGCACGTTTCAAATGTACTGCACGAGCACAAGCAGGAGACCACCAAGGCACGCATTTCTGAGAATGCCTGCCCGAGGTTTGGGGTACAGAATGAGAAGCTGCAGTTAAAACGGAGGACGAGAAGAGGTGTAAAAGCTCATCAATGGAGGACGAAGAAGGAACCTCACTAAAAACAGTTGTGAGTAAAGGTTCCAATTTGCCTGATCAAATTGCCAGCATGGGTTACGAGGTGGTGAATATGAAGGGTAAGTAAGAATGATTGGGAAATGATCACTGTCATGTAAATCAGGGAGAACAGACCAGGTGAAGTCTAATGCAGCGGAGGAAGAGCAGACTGAGAGATCGATGCAAGAGAGAGTATGAGTCCGAGGATCAAAATGGGTGCGAGTACCTGTATTTAACCCTTAAATGGTCCAAATGTATATATACGTTTTTTCAACATCTGAAAGTATGTAAAAAAATGTAGATCTTCTTTTTTGTTTTACATTTAAAAACCTGTAAAAAAAACTTTTATCTACATTATTTTTTTGTTATATTTGAAAATATGTAAAAAAAAAAGTAGATCTACTTTTGTAGCACTATGAATCTGAACATCAATCTGTTTGGACCATTTAAGGGTTAAAACATGGAGGGGGTGGGTAGCAAGAAAAGCCTCTAACTGAATGCCACGGGAATCACAGTGAGACCCCCACCAGAGGAAATGATGGATTTAAAATCGCCAAGTAACAGAAGTGGTGGCGGTAATGACGAAACTAAAAAGGCAATATCCGGGATAGATAATGCCCGAGAAGGAGAGTGATACAAAGAACAGAGTGTATACCACCTATGCAAGTGGATACAGGCTGCTGTGTAATGCAGCGAAGTACGAACAAATAGCTGATGGTACGGAATATCAGTGCATAGAAGAAGGGCACTTTCATTAAAGGTCCCATCAGGAAAAGGATCTGAAGAATACAATAAATTATAGCCTGAGATGGGATAGACAACAGCAGAGTGTAATTTTGGTTCCTCTAAGCAAACACCAACAGGGGAAAACTGGGAGAGCAACATCTGAAGCTCACCCCAATTACCCCTGAGGCCGTGTATATTCCACTGTAAATAGGCCATGATTGGCAACGATAAAGATACCTGAAGTCCGCAGCTAAGGGTACCTGCAGACTAAAGGTGTTAGAAAAGTCCACATGCGGTGGCAAAGGGGACAGGGGAGGAAGGCACAGTACGCATAGGAGGATGAACCTCAAAACTTGTAATGGAGCCAGTGAAAGGGGAAGACCCAGGTACAGAGACCGAGAAGGTAAAATGTGGAGGTGGATGAAGGGAAGGAGGGGTTAAAGGAGATTTGTTGGACCTCTGAGAAGTAGAGGGATGACTGGGAGGAGGTGTAGTACGAGGTCTTGTCGATACCGAGGTTTGTGAGGGAGAACATGAAGAAGTGAGGACAGACTGAGGTGTTGAAGTAGAGACATCTGAGCCCAGGAGAGCAAAAGAATTAGATACAGGAGTGACTATGGGACTGGCAACCGCAGAGGAGGCTGCAGAAGATGGGACCGCAGAAGTAGGGGGACGTTTTGAAACACGAGAATAAGAAACACGGGGTAGTCTCCCTTGGAGGCGGAGATGAGAAACTGCCATAGCATAAGGGAGACCTTCTGCCTCTTTGAGGCAACGAATTTCCCGCTCATTTAAGTAGACCTGGCAATGGCGAGAGTACGAAGGGTGAGCCTCATGACAATTAAGGCAAGAGGGAGGTCGACTGTAAGACGTATTAGAATGGTCATCGGCACCACAGACTGGGCATTCGGCTATAGATCTGCAATATTTTGCTGGGTAGCCAAATCGCCAGCAATTCCTACACTGTTGCGGCATAGGGATCACCTTCCGAACTTGTAACCGATGTCCTGCTACATAAACAGAGAATGGGAGTTCACGGCTGTCAAAAGTTAAACGAGCCACATTGCAAGGGTAACGTCTTCGCTCACGGGCAGGAAGAACATGAGTGTCTACCTTGAGAATTGGGAGATCTTGGAGTTCCAGCTG
Source organism: Cherax quadricarinatus (assembly GCF_038502225.1). Classification (NCBI taxonomy): domain Eukaryota; kingdom Metazoa; phylum Arthropoda; class Malacostraca; order Decapoda; family Parastacidae; genus Cherax; species Cherax quadricarinatus. The sequence goes on from NC_091317.1 coordinate 41,920,235, forward strand.
TTCGAGAATGTCATTGCCACATGTCTGGAAATTCTGTTGGACTATGGTATGGGGCAGAATAACAGTACCACTACTAGAATTAAGGGAATGATGTTTTTCGATAGTGATAAGAAAAGTATCGATATGTGAAAGAGAAAAATCATGAGCTTGGGTAGAATTCTGGACTGTGATGATGCGCGTACCACTCTTAAGATCATGAAAGGAAATATCTCTACCAACGTGGCGTTAGTAGAGATATTTTGGTAGAGATATGGTCGGAAAGATAGGCAGTAGAAGAAGTCGGTCTTAAAGTAAAGAATTTAGTCCATTGTGTGGTCCTAAACTGAGTGTGGAGAGGGAGCGCATGATGTGTCGGTCTTTTCTGAGTAGAATGGGAAGGTAACGAAGTAACATCATCAGGAGATTGTCGTTGGCATTTAGAAGGGGGACCAGAGTCGGTCCGACATGGGATGGGCTGGCAATTCAAAAATCGCCGCACCGTAGAGGGAGAAGCTGGAAGCATAGTCAAAGGAGAGCGGAGGTCAGACAAATCAAAGGAGTCAGTCGAAACCCCAGCACCTGAAGCGGGTGACGAAACAGCACCAGCAAGAGGTACAAGGGCCTTAGGAGTGTCCAAAGAGTGGCCAAAAGATGAGACGAGGTCAAAACGGGGTGCGGTAACAATAAGGAGCCCGGGGGTAGCTGGGTCATGCATCGGGTACTCCATAGTTAGGTTACTTCTTTCTTTTTGTTTTTTTTTTTTAAAAAAGGAAAGAAGAAAAGAAAATAAAAATAAAAAAAAAAGAATAAAAAAAGGGGGGACCAGGGAGGGATAGTTCCTAGGAGAAATGAAACGGCCAGAAATCTCCTTCTGCGCCCAAGAGGACCTCAGCACCGCAAGTAGCGCAGATGCAGCATGGAACCCATGCCATACCCTACCCTTCATGCCAGTAAACCAGCAATCCGGGATAGCAACCTCACATCTGCCGCGCTACCTCGGTGGACAAAAGAGAGGGCTGCCGGATATCCGCCACAAAGTATACCTCCTTCGGCCACCACCCCCGGAATCCAAAAGGTGGCTTCCAGAGATACACCCGTCGCCTGAAAGACACCCAAAGCCACCCTCCGGGATACCGGAGAGGGATTGGGACATCCTCAGGCGATCCAGATTCCACAGCAAACTACGCCACCACCAAGAACCTCAATGGAATGGGATGGACCCCGGTACCCTTTCCCCTCCCTAGGAACTAGCGCGCCTGTGGGAAAAATCCCAAAGGTCAAAAAGAGGAAGGGCAAAAGGAAGGGGTGGGAAGGAGGAGGAGGAAAGAAAAAAAAAAAAGGGAGGATGGGGAGGATGGGATAGGGAAAGGGGGATTGGGGGGTAATTAGGTTCAGTCTAAGGAAGGAGACCAACAGGTCTAATTCCTCAGACCAAGAGCCTCTTCACCATGCCAAGGAGCCCCCCATGAAGAGGGCTACAGTTTATAAAACTGCAACATTAATACCCCTCCTTTAGAGTGCACACACTGTACTTCCATCTCCAGGACTCAAGTCCGGCCAGCTGGTTTCCCTGAATCCCTTCAAAAATGTTACTTTGCTCACGCTCCAACAGCACATCAAGTATTAAAAACCATTTGTCTCCATTCACACCTATCAAATACGCTCACACATGCTGTAAGTCCAAGCCCCTAGCACATAAAACCTTTACCTCCTCCCTCCAACCTTTCCTAGGCTGACCCCTACCCCGCCTTCCCTCCACTACAGATTTATACACTCTTGAAGTCAATCTGATTTGTTCCATTCTCTCTACATGTCTGAACCACCTCAACAACCCCTCCTCGGCCCTCTGAATAATAGTTTTGGTAATCCCACACCTCCTCCTAATTTCCAAACTATGAATTCTCTGCATTATACTCACACCACACATTGCCTTCAGACATGACATCTCCAGTGCCTCCAGCCTTCTTCTCGTTGCAACATTCATCACCCATGCTTCACACCCATATAAAAGTGTTGGTATAACTATACTCTCATACATTCCCCTCTTTGCTTCCATGGACAAAGTTCTTCGTCTCCGTAGACTACTAAGTGCACCACTCATCTTTTCCCCACTCATGAATTCTATGATTCACCTCATCCTTCATAGACTCATCTGCTAACACGTCCACTCCTAAATATCTGAATACATTCACCTCCTCCATACTCTCTCCCTCTAATCTGATACTTTCCTATATCCTTTCTAAATCCAAACTTGTCTAATTTGAATCCATTATTGCAGGTTCTCTCTTGGAGAGAGATCCTCATGACCTTATTTATATCCCCTTTATTAATGCTCATCTTCCACTTACACACTTCGATCATGTCTCCCTCATTTTTCATCTTACAAGTGAATGTAATTTAAGGGTCTTCAATCTTTCTTCATACGGAAGATTTCTAATGCAATGAATTAATTTTGTCATTCGTCAATGAATGTTTTCTAACGAATTTATATCCATTATGTAAGTGGAGACCAGAACCGAGCTGCATAATCTAGGTGAGGCCTTACTAATGATGTATAAAGCTGTAGTATAACCACTGGACTTCTGTTGCTTACACTTCTTGATATAAATCCCAGTAATGTATTTGCCTTATTATATATGCTTAGGCACTGCTGTCTTGCTTTAAGGATGCTGTTTGCCCTAACCCCCCAAATCCTTTCTGCATTTTGTACAGCTAAGTTCAACATTATTAAGCTGGTAGGTGCTAGGGCTATGAATATTTCAGAGCTTTAGATCTTTACATTTACCTACATTGAAATGCATCTTCCACTTTTCTGACCATGAATTGAGTTTGTCTAAATCCTCCTGAAGTTTCAAGACGTCAGCGTCTGAATTGATTATTCTACCTATCTTCACGTCATCAGTGAATTTACTTGTATCACTAGTAATTCCCTCGTCAAGGTCATTTATATATATTATAAACAACAATGGGCCTAAAACCGATCTCTGCGGAATGCCACTTGTTACAGATCCCCACTCAGATTTAACCCCATTTATGGTGGTAGTGCTTCCTATTGGTGAGCCATGATTCGATCAATGAGAGCAATTTTCCCTCAATGCCATGAGCAGCCATTTTAATAGTCTCTGATGTCATACTCTATCAAAAACCTTACTAAAATCTAAATAAACAACATCGAATTCTTTATCATGATCAATGGCCTCAAAAGCCTTACTTAATAAATTTGTTAGGCAGGAACAGCCCCTGGTGAATCCATGTTAAGTATCATTAATTAAATTATGCCTAATGAGATGGCTTCTCATATTATCAGCTATAACTAACTCTAGTAATTTGCCTACCATTGAGGTTAGGCTTATTGGGCGGTAATTTGATGGTAACGACTTGTCCACTGTTTTAAAAATAGGAATTACATTAGCCATCTTCCACATATCAGACACTGCACCTGTTTGAAGAGATAAATTAAAAATATTAGTTAAAGGTTCACAGAGTTCCATTTTGCATTCCTTAAGAACCCTAGAAAAAAGCTCATCAGGACCGGATGATTTATACTCTAATGTATTGTAGTTTACCTGGAGAGAGTTCCGGGGGTCAACGCCCCTGCGGCCTGGTCTGTGACCAGGCCTCATTAGTAGTAGATTTGATTTTTGAGAAAAATCTTTTACACATTGTGAGCACTTTTATGCTTTTTTCCTATAAGTGAAGTCTCATATGTCGAGTTAGATGTGATCTCCGTGAAAAGTCTTTTAGACATTCGGAACACTGATATGGTTTTTCTTGTGAATGAACTCTCATGTGTTGTGTTAGATATGATCTCAGCGAAAAGTCTTTTAAGCATTCAGAACACTGATATGGTTTTTCTTGTGTATGAACTCTCATGTGTAGTAATAGATATGATCTCAGTGGAAAGCCTTTTAGACATTCAGAACACTGATATGGTTTTTCTTGTGAATGAACTCTCATGTGTCGCATTAGATTTGATCTCAGCGAAAAGTCTTTTAAGCATTCAGAACACTGATGTGGTTTTTCTTGTGTATGAACTCTCATGTGGTCTATTAGGGATGCTCTCAGTGTAAATTTTTTTAGACATTCAGAACACTGAAATGATTTTTCTCGAGAATGAACTCTCATGTGTCGTGTAAGATATGATCTCAATGAAAAGTCTTTTAGACATTCAGAACACTGATACGGTTTTTCTTGTGTATGAACTCTCATGTGTTTCATTAGGGTTGATCTCCCTGAAAACTCTTTTAGACATTCAGAACATTGAAATGATTTTTCTCGAGAATGAACTCTCATGTGTCGTGTTAGATATAATCTCACTGAAAAGTCTTTTAGACATTCAGAGCACTGATACGGTTTTTCTTGTGTGTGAGTTCTCATGTGTTGTATCAGGGTTCCTCTTCGTGAAAAGTCTTTTAAACATTCAGAACACTGATATGGTTTTTCTTGTGTATGAATTCTCGTGTGTTCTATTAGGGATGATCGATGTTTAAAGTCTTTTAGACATTCAGAACACTGATATGGTTTTTTTTGTGAATGAACTCTCATGTGTTGCATTAGATGTGATCTCAATGAAAAATCTTTTAAACATTCAAAACACTGATACGGTTTTTCTTGTGAATGAACACTCATGTGTTCTATCAGATGTGATCTCCGTTTAAAGTCTTTTAAACATTCAGAACACTTATGTGGTTTTTCCTGTGAATGAACTAACTTGTGTTGTATTAGGGCTGATCTATACGAAAAGTCTTTTAAACAATCAGAACAGTGATACGGTCTTTCTTGTGAATGAACTCTCATGTGTTGTATAAGACTTGATTTATATGAAAATTTTTTTAGACAGTCAGAACATCGATATGGTTTTTCTCCTGTATGAACTTTCATATGCCATATTAAGGATGATTTATGTGTAAAGTCTTTTAGACATTCTGAACACTGATATGTTTGTCTCCTTGAAGGAACTCTCATGTCTTCCATTTCATTTTTTGTCTGGAAAGTCATTTAGGCACTTAACACTTTCACTACCGTGATTCCCAAAATTAAAAGTGCTGCATCGTAATTTTTTCAAATGGTAAATAACCTTTTTCTGAAGTTATGACACCACAAAGTCAACATTTGATTAAAAACTTAAGTAATTATTCATTCAAAATTATATGCATCAGCAATTTTGCCCACTTTACATCCTAATTTAACCCTTAAACGGTCCAAACAAATTGGCGTTCAAATTCGTAGTGCTACAAAAGTAGATCTACTTTTGTTTACATATTTTCAAATGTAACAAAAAAAATGTAGATAAAAGTTTTTTTTACACATTTTCAAATGTAAAACAAAAAAAAAAATCTACATTTTTTTACATACTTTCAGATGTTGAAAAAACGTATATATACGTTTGGACCATTTAAGGGTTAAGATATTCCAATGCTTAAGTTGACCCAATTCCTAGCCACTAGTATACCTACTGCTCTATTGATTGAGCATAAGAAACCACTGCTCTATTGACTGAGCATAAGAAATTAATCATTCAATTATAAGAATGTAATTTGACTAATTTTACAAATAAAAAAAATTTAATTTAAAAATAGAGTGCAAAATAAACACTGGCTAACTTCCCCGAGCAGATGGGTCTGTCAGACAAAAATTGTTGAAGAAACCACAACTGGCAGCCCTGAAGTTCAAAAGTCTAGAAGCAGCATAGAACATAAAGCCTCCACGTTGTGTCACTCTCTCCAGGTTGAAAAAGACTGCATCTAAAACACAGATATAAGAATAGTGATGGTTAAACAGTGATTATGCTAGACAGCTGAGTTTTACTGCCAGTTCAGGAGAAAGTAATGATAAGAATGAACTAGAAGTGGAAATGATGAACCGTATTGTAAAAATAGCTGAGTATAGACTAGTGATGATAATGGATGGATGATGTTGAAGAACACTGTAGACATACCAGCCACTAAAACTATCTTGCCTCAGTTCACTGAGTCCCTAAGTTTCTTCTATTACACCATACATGTATTTCTCTGAATAGTAAAATACAGTGGACCCCTCCCTTTTTGTCGATCTCCGTTACTGGCGATTTCCGTTTTCGCCGACTTTTTTTGTCAAAATATTGGTTTCGTTTTCGTCGATTTCCTCCGTTTTCATCGGTGGTACAGAACCTGTCCAGTGCCCAGAGTGCACACAAAGCCGCCTCCCATACGCATTCTCAGGTAGTGTCGTGTTGTTTCTCAGTGAGTGAACATATCCTGCGAGGTCATACGAAACATTTCATAAGAATCCATTGTTTGACTGCTAAATAAGCCACCATACGCCCAAAGAAAGCTTCTGGTGCCAGCCCTTTGGTTTATAAAGAATGTGAGAAACACGATAGAATTCAAGAAAAAGTTTGAAGAAAAATATGAAAGTGGTGGTGGTAGAGGGTGGTAGTGGTTGTGATGGTAGTAAAGGGTGGTAGTGATGGTGGTAGAGGGTAGTAGTAGTTGTGATGGTGGTAAAGGGTGGTAATGGTTACGATGGTGGTAGAGGGCGATAGTGGTTGTGATGATGGTAGAGGGTGGTAGTGATGGTGGTAGTGGTTATGATAGTGGTAGAGGGTGGTAGTGGTAGTGATGGTGATAGAGGGTGGTAGTGGTTGTGGTGGTGGTAGAGGGTGGTAGTGGTTGTGGTGGTGGTACAGGGAGGTAGTAACGGAGATATGTGCAATGTGGAGTAGGATGGAAAGATTTGTGGCATTAAAAAACAAAGAAGGGAAGTGACCCCAGATAAAGACTTGGTACCTAGAGTCCTTATGGAGTGGGATATCCCTTCCAAAGAATAACCTCTCTTCCCTCTCCCCTCCTCCCTGTCTTCCATTCATCAACAATAGCCTTCAATAAAAGTAAGTGTCATGTTGAATGTTCATTCTTTTGTGCATGTAAATCTATCTTTAAGGTAAAAAATTTTTTTTGTTAATACTTCTGGGTGTCTGGAATGGATTAATTAATTGGATTTACATTATTTCTTATGGGGAAAATGGTTTCAGCTTTCTCTGATTTTCATTTTCGTTGATCTCTCAGGAATGGATTAAACACGAAAACCGAGGGTCCAAAAATGATTGGATGCACTTTACACCATCCCAATAATTGAAACAGACCTAATGAAAACCTATAAAAAATACTGGGGGCTAGGGAGGATCCTACCTTTTCTTGGGAAAATTGCCAAAAATCAAATATTTCTGCCACTTTCAGCTTTATTTCAAACTACTTCCATCTAAAACCAACCAAAATCATCCCTTATTCACAAATAAGTTTTCCATTCTACCAACTGACACCTAGCAACAACAAATAAAATCATAAAACACAACCCTAGAAATGCACTACAGAGTTGACACTTTAAACCAAATACAAGGTCTGAAGTTTGATTTTCTCCATTATGAACTGCATAGGACAGGATTTTTTAATACTGTGCAGGTCAGCTCGTATTAATAATCTTCTAAACCTTCCAGTGTACCCGACCTATAATTTAGTGATACCATCCACCTAGTGATATCATCCAGAAACCTCTACAGTGTTGCCGTAGCTAATAACCAGTAACAAATCGGTACTTATTGTGATGGAGTGATGGATACAATTTGTGGTAATACACTAAACCTGTAGTGAGCAGCAGTTGCAATACAGTATACACAATGAAAATTCAAAAACTTCAGCAATCTTCATCTTCAGAACACACCAGCTGCTCGAACATGTAAGTTATACTTTTTGTATCGAACTGAACACATATTACTCTGTTAAATATTTTTCCAGTAATTCTTTTCATGAGCTAGTGCAAAATCATCGACAGGATACATCCAAAATAATGATCCACTAATCCTGATACGTCCAAGAAATAAGTAAACAAAGGACCAGATTCAAACGGATTCATTGGAAATAAGGTATCCTCTGACCGGATTCAAAAGCTGATGGGATTTTACACGCCCTTATAGTATATAGTATATAGTAGACCATCATTTAACACGGTTTTGTCTTGCACGTTCTAGTTATAGCACGACTGAAGAACTGCAGCATATTTTTGTTTAACATTTCGTAAAATTAGCTTACCATGGTTGAGGGAGGGAAAAAATTTTGAGTGCGCGGTCACCTTCTGGGCGGGATGGTCAGTGGGTTATACCATTGAGTCAATGAGATACTCAGTAGCTCACTGTGTTTATTTACATATACAGTGGACTAACAAATGCATCTCGTAACGTTAAATCTGCTCAACGAAGCGTTTGAGCGTAAAAATTTTGGCCTGGCTAATGATAAAAAACTCGCTCAATGTGATTCGTCGCAAACCTGTCCGTCCAGCCTGAACACCTCAGCTGCCCTGCCGTCATTGTTTACAAGCCAGGGTGGCCGGTTTCATGATACATTTTGATACATTGATACATTTTGTATTATTCCATTGTTTATAGTGCTTATAACTGCTAAATAAGCCATCATGTGCCCAAAGAAAGCTTCTAGTGCCAATCCTATGGTAAAAAAGGGTGAGAAATACTATCGAAATACTATCGTACCACGGTCAGCTGCTGCTGCACCACCGTCAGTTGTTGCTGCACCACCGTCAGCCGTACTACTCAAAGATGTGGAGAGACTGTTGTTGGTGTGGCTTAACAAGAAACAATTACCAAGAAACAATTAACCCCAGAGGATTAGCCACCCAGGATAACACAAGGAAGTCAGTGAGTCATCAAGGACTGTCTAACTTATTTCCATTGGGGTCCTTAATCTTGTCTCCTAGGATGCAATCCACACCAGTCAACTAACACCCAGGTGAACAGGAAAAATTGCCTGGAACTAGTGCTCATATTGGTGAATTTAAGGCCAGCAAAGGTTGGTTTGAGAGATTTAAGAATTGTAGTGGCATACACAGTGTGATAAGGCATGGCAAAGCTGAAAAATTCCAACCTCAACAAGTGTTTAATTGTGACGAAACAGGCCAAACAGGACGTACATTACTCAGAAAATGCCAAACAGGACCTACATTACTCAGAAAATGCCAAACAGGACCTACATTACTCAGAAAATGCCAAACAGGACCTACATTACTCAGGAAGAAAAGGCACTCCCAGGACAAAAGCCTATGTAAGACTTTCTTGTTTTGTTGTAATGCTAGTGGGGATTGCAAAGCAAAGCCTTTACTCATGTATCACTCTGAAAATCCCAGAGTGTTCAAGAAAAACAGTGTCTCATCACTCATCAATAATCTTCAATATAGTTATTGTGCATGTCTCATTGTTTTCTTTGTAGGGAAATGTATATTTCATGAAAAAATTTTTTTTTTTTTTTTTTAATACTTTTGGCTGTCTGGAATGGATTAATTGGATTTCCATTACTTCTTATGGGGAAAATTACTTCGGCTAACGATAATTTTGTCTAACGATGAGCTCTCAGGAACGGATTAATATCGTTAGCCGAGGGTCCACTGTACAGTGGACCCTCAACCAATGGCGGCATCAACTAATGCCAAAATCGACTAATGGCGCTCTTTGGCGTCAAAAAATTGGCTCTACCAACGGCAAAAAACTCGTCTAAAGGCCTTTGTCCCGAACATGTCCGTGCGGCCAGAGCACGGCCTGAGCGGGCCCAACCACTCCAAGGCTCCATGTACAGCCAGCATGCCAGTGTTTACAAGCCGTTTCGGTCGATCCCACATGTACCTGCGATATATTTTGTATTATTCCAGTGTTTTTAGTACTTGTAACCACTAAAAAGCCACCATGGGCCCCAAGAAAGCTTCTAGTGCCAAGCCTGTGGTAAAAAGGGTGAGAATTACAATGGAAATGAAGAAAGAGATCATTGAAAAATATGAAAGTGGAGTGCGCATGTCCGAGTTGGAAAGGCTATATAACAAACCCCATTCAACCATCACTACTATTTTGGTGAACAGAAAGGCAATCAAGGAAGCTGTTGTTGCGAAAGGTGCAAGTATGTTTTCAAAACGGAGATCACAAATAAATGAAGAGGTGGAGAGACTGCTGTTGGTGTGGATAAACGAAAAACAATTATCAGGAGATAGTGTTTCTCAGTCAATAGTATGTGAAAAGGCAAGGCAGTTGCATGATGATCTCATTAAGAAAATGCCTCCAAATAGTGATGATACTGATGAATTAAGGTCAGCAAAGGCTGGTTTGAGAGATTTAAGAATAGTAGTGGCATACACAGTGTGATAAGGCATGGTGAGGCTGCCAGTTCAGACAAAAAAGAAGCTGAAAAATATGTGCAGGACTTTAAGGAGTACATAGAGACTGAAAACTGTGTGTGTTTGTGATCAAACAGGCCTGTTTTGGAAGAAAATGCCAAACAGCACCTACATTACTCAGGAGGAAAAAGCACTCCCAGGACACAAGCCTGTGAAAGATGCACTATGTTATGCAGTAATGCTAGTGGTGATTGCAAAGTGAAACCTTTACTCGTGTATCACTCTGAAACTCCCAGTGTGTTCAGGAAAAACAATATCATCAAGGGTAATTTGTGTGTGATGTGGAGATCAAATAGTAAGGCATGAGTCACCAGGGAAATTTTCCTGGAATGGTTTTATGGTGTGTTTGGCCCCAATGTGAAAAATTACCTCCTGGAAAATAAATTGTCATTCAAGTGCCTCCTGGTAATGGACAATGCTCCTGGTCATCCTCATGACTTGCAAGAGCAAATTGCGGGGGAGCTTAGCTTCATAAAAGTTAAGTTTTTGCCTCCTAATATAACTCCCCTCCTCCAGCCCATGGACCAGCAGGTCATTTCAAACTTCAAAAAACTCTACACAAAAGGAGTGTTTCAAAAGTGCTTTGAAGTGGCCTCAGACACTCAATTGACCCTAAGAGAGTTTTGGAAAGATCACTTCAATATCCTCAGTTGCATAAACCTTATAGGTAGGGCTGGGGACGGAGTGACTTGCAGGACTTCGAATTCTGCTTGGAGGAAACTGTGGCCACAATGTTTACAAGAGAAGGATTTTGAGGGGTTTGGGCTAACCCTCAGGAGCCTATGCCAGCTGTGGAATCAATTATGTCATTGGGGAAGTCAATGGGGTTGGACGTTTGTGGTGAGGATGTCGAAGAGATGGTGCAGAACGATGATGAAGAACCACTGCAGAGCTGCAAGAGCTTGAGGTGCAATAGCAACAGGAATGTGCTTCAGAGCAGGAGGAAGAGAGACGGAGGAAGTTGCCTTCGTCAGGATTAAAGAAACGTGTACAATGTTTACAAAGGTGCAAGCATTTATGGATGAATTTTATCCTGTCACAGCTGTTGCAAGCTGTATTGGCAACATGTACAATGACACTCTTGTGTCCCATTTTAGAAAAATCCTAAGGGCACGTGAGAAACTGAGCTCTCTGGACAGATATTTTGTCCGATAGGGGTCCAGTGATTCTCAAGCTGGTCCTAGTGGCATTAAAAAACCAAGAAGGGAGGTAACCCCACCAAAGGACTTGGTACCTGAAGTCTTTATGGAAGGGGATTCCTCTTCCAAACAATACAACACCTGAATCTCCCCTGCTGCTGGCACATCACTCATCAACAACTCCACAATAAAGGTAAGTGGCATTTAATTACTGTTTATTTTGCATGTACCATTCATTTCTGCATAGGGAAATGTATATTTCATGTAAAAAAAATTATTTTGTTTAATACTTTTGGGTGTCTGGAACGGATTAATTCTATTTCCATTATTTCTTATGGGGAAAATTAATTCGACTATCGGCTAATTCGACTAAAGGCTAGTTCTCTGGAACAGATTAAAGCCGTTGGTCGAGGGTCCACTGTATATTTTATTATTTTCACTACCATTTGTTAAATCTGCCAAGCAATCATGGCACCCAGTAAGCATACAAGTGTTCCCGCAAGTGACAAGAAAAGGTTTAAGCATTCAAGTCTAGGAATTATGAAGAAAATCGAGATATTAGATAAGCTTAAGAGTGGCTCACGTGCAGTGGATATAGTGAGGGGCCTATGGCCTTAATGAAGAGTCAATTCGTAAAATCAAAAAGAACAAAGCGAATATCACACTGACTTGACTGAATAACTTACTGATTTGACTGAATAACTTACTGACTTGACTGAATAACTTACTGATGTGACTGAATGACTTACTGATTTGACTGAATGACTTACTTGACTGAATAACTTACTGACTTGACTGAATGACTTGCTGATTTGACTGACTTAACTGAATAACTTACTGACTTGACTGAATAACTTACTGACTTGACTGACTTACTGACTTTGAATAACTTACTGACTTGACTGACTTGACTGAATAACTCACTGACTTGACTGAATAACTGACTTGAATGAATAACTTACTGACTTGATTGAATGACTTACTGGTTTGACTGAATAACTTACTGACTTGACTGAATAACTTACTGACTTGACCGAGTAACTTACTGACTTGACTGAATGACTTACTGACTTGACTGAATAACTTACTGACTTGACTGAATGACACACTGACTTGACTGAATAACTCACTGACTTGACTGAATAACTCACTGACTTGACTGAATAACTTACTGACTTGACTGAATAACTTACTGACTTGACTGAATAACTTACTGACTTGACTGAATAACTGACTTGACCGAATAACTTACTGACTTGACTGAATGACTTACTGGTTTGACTGAATAACTTACTGACTTGAGTGAATGATTTACTGACTTGACTGAAAGACACACTGACTTGACTTAATAGCTTACTGACTTGACTGAATGACTTACTTGACTGAATAACTTACTGACTTGACTGACTTACTGAAAAGAGTATTTTTATTAATATTATTATTATTATCACACTGGCTGATTCCCACAAAGGCAGGGTGGCCCAAAAAAGAAAAACTTTCACTATCATTCACTCCATCACTGTCTAGCCAGAAGGGTGCTTTACACTACAGTTTTAAAACTGCAACATTAACACCCCTCCTTCAGAGTGCAGGCACTGTACTTCCCATCTCCAGGACTCAAGTCCGACCTGCCGGTTTCCCTGAACCCCTTCATAAATGTTACTTTGCTCACACTCCAACAGCACGTCAAGTATTAAAAACCATTTGTCTCCATTCACTCCTATCAAATACGCTCACGCATGCCTGCTGGAAGTCCAAGCCCCTCGCACACAAAACCTCCTTTACCCCCTACCTCCAACCTTTCCTGGGCTGACCCCTACCCCGCCTTCCTTCCACTACAGACTGATACACTCTTGAAGTCACTCTGTTTTGCTCCATTCTCTCTACATGTCCGAACCACCTCAACAACCCTTCCTCAGCCCTCTGGACAACAGTTTTGGTAATCCTGCACCTCCTCCTAACTTCCAAACTACGAATTCTCTGCATTATATTCACACCACACATTGCCCTCAGACATGACATCTCCACTGCCTCCAGCCTTCTCCTCGCTGTAACATTCATCACCCATGCTTCACACCCATATAAGAGCGTTGGTAAAACTATACTCTCATACATTCCCCTCTTTGCCTCAAAGGACAAAGTTCTTTGTCTCCACAGACTCCAAAGTGCACCACTCACCCTTTTCCCCTCATCAATTCTATGATTCACCTCATCTTTCATAGACCCATCCGCTGACACGTCCACCCCCAAATATCTGAATACATTCACCTCCTCCATACTCTCTCCCACCAATCTGATATCCAATCTTTCATCACCTAATCTTTTTGTTATCCTCATAACCTTACTCTTTCTTTTACACACCCTACCATCCATCAATCTCTGCAACTTCTCTTCAGAATCTCCCAAGAGCACAGTGTCATCAGCAAAGAGCAACTGTGACAACTTCCACTTTATGTGTGATTCTTTATCTTTTAACTCCACGCCTCTTGCCAAGACCCTCGCATTTACTTCTCTTACAACCCCATCTATAAATATATTAAACAACCATGGTAACATCACACATCCTTGTCTAAGGCCTACTTTTACTGGGAAATAATTTCCCTCTTTCCTACATACTCTAACTTGAGCCTCACTATCCTCGTAAAAACTCTTCACTGCTTTCAGTAACCTACCTCCTACACCATACACCTGCAACATCTGCCACATTGCCCCCCTATCCACCCTGTCATATGCCTTTTCCAAATCCATAAATGCCACAAAGACCTCTTTAGCCTTATCTAAATACTGTTCACTTATATGTTTCACTGTAAACACCTGGTCCACACACCCCCTACCTTTCCTAAAGCCTCCTTGTTCATCTGCTATCCTATTCTCCGTCTTACTCTTAATTCTTTCAATAATAACTCTACCATACACTTTACCAGGTATACTCAACAGACTTATCCCCCTATAATTTTTGCACTCTCTTTTGTCCCCTTTGCCTTTATACAAAGGAACTATGCATGCTCTCTGCCAATCCCTAGGTACCTTACCCTCTTCCATTTATTATTTTTTATTATCACACTGGCCGATTCCCACCAAGGCAGGGTGGCCCGAAAAAGAAAAACTTTCACCATCAATCACTCCATCACTGTCTTGCCAGAAGGGTGCTTTACACTACAGTTTTTAAACTGCAACATTAACACCCCTCCTTCAGAGTGCAGGCACTGTACTTCCCATCTCCAGGACTCAAGTCCGGCCTGGCGGTTTCCCTGAATCCCTTCATAAATGTTACTTTGCTCACACTCCAACAGCACGTCAAGTATTAAAAACCATTTGTCTCCATTCACTCCTATCAAACACGCTCATGCATGCCTGCTGGAAGTCCAAGCCCCTCGCACACAAAACCTCCTTTACCCCCTCCCTCCAACCTTTCCTAGGCTGACCCCTACCCCGCCTTCCTTCCACTACAGACTGATACACTCTTGAAGTCATTCTGTTTCGCTCCATTCTCTCTACATGTCCGAACCACCTCAACAACCCTTCCTCAGCCCTCTGGACAACAGTTTTGGTAATCCCACACCTCCTCCTAACTTCCAAACTACAAATTCTCTGCATTATATTCACACCACACATTGCCCTCAGACATGACATCTCCACTGCCTCCAGCCTTCTCCTCGCTGCAACATTCATCACCCACGCTTCACACCCATATAAGAGCGTTGGTAAAACTATACTCTCATACATTCCCCTCTTTGCCTCCAAGGACAAAGTTCTTTGTCTCCACAGACTCCTAAGTGCACCACTCACTCTTTTTCCCTCATCAATTCTATGATTCACCTCATCTTTCATAGACCCATCCGATGACACGTCCACTCCCAAATATCTGAATACGTTCACCTCCTCCATACTCTCTCCCTCCAATCTGATATTCAATCTTTCATCACCTAATCTTTTTGTTATCCTCATAACCTTACTCTTTCCTGTATTCACCTTTAATTTTCTTCTTTTGCACACCCTACCAAATTCATCCACCAATCTCTGCAACTTCTCTTCAGAATCTCCCAAGAGCACAGTGTCATCAGCAAAGAGCAGCTGTGACAACTCCCACTTTGTGTGTGATTCTTTATCTTTTAACTCCACGCCTCTTGCCAAGACCCTCGCATTTACTTCTCTTACAACCCCATCTATAAATATATTAAACAACCACGGTGACATCACACATCCTTGTCTAAGGCCTACTTTTACTGGGAAAAAATTTCCCTCTTTCCTACATACTCTAACTTGAGCCTCACTATCCTCGTAAAAACTCTTCACTGCTTTCAGTAACCTACCTCCTACACCATACACTTGCAACATCTGCCACATTGCCCCCCTATCCACCCTGTCATACGCCTTTTCCAAATCCATAAATGCCACAAAGACCTCTTTAGCCTTATCTAAATACTGTTCACTTATATGTTTCACTGTAAACACCTGGTCCACACACCCCCTACCTTTCCTAAAGCCTCCTTGTTCATCTGCTATCCTATTCTCCGTCTTACTCTTAATTCTTTCAATAATAACTCTACCATACACTTTACCAGGTATACTCAGCAGACTTATCCCCCTATAATTTTTGCACTCTCTTTTATCCCCTTTGCCTTTATACAAAGGAACTATGCATGCTCTCTGCCAATCCCTAGGTACCTTACCCTCTTCCATACATTTATTAAATAATTGCACCAACCACTCCAAAACTATATCCCCACCTGCTTTTAACATTTCTATCTTTATCCCATCAATCCCGGCTGCCTTAACCCCTTTCATTTTACCTACTGCCTCACGAACTTCCCCCACACTCACAACTGGCTCTTCCTCACTCCTACAAGATGTTATTCCTCCTTGCCCTATATACGAAATCACAGCTTCCCTATCTTCATCAACATTTAACAATTCCTCAAAATATTCCCTCCATCTTCCCAATACCTCTAACTCTCCATTTCATAACTCTCCTCTCCTATTTTTAGCTGACAAATCCATTTGTTCTCTAGGCTTCCTTAACTTCTTAATCTCACTCCAAAACATTTTCTTATTTTCAACAAAATTTGTTGATAACATCTCACCCACTCTCTCATTTGCTCTCTTTTTACATTGCTTCACCACTCTCTTAAACTCTCTCTTTTTCTCCATATACTCTTCCCTCCTTGCATCACTTCTACTTTGTAAAAACTTCTCATATGCTAACTTTTTCTCCCTTACTACTCTCTTTACATCATCATTCCACCAATCGCTCCTCTTCCCTCCCGCACCCACTTTCCTGTAACCACAAACTTCTGCTGAACACTCTAACACTACATTTTTAAACCTACCCCATACATCTTCGACCCCATTTCCTATGCTCTCATTTGCCCATCTATCCTCCAATAGCTGTTTATATCTTACCCTAACTGCCTCCTCTTTTAGTTTATAAACCTTCACCTCTCTCTTCCCTGATGCTTCTATTCTCCTTGTATCCCATCTACCTTTTACTCTCAGTGTAGCTACAACTAGAAAGTGATCTGATATATCTGTGGCCCCTCTATAAACATGTACATCCTGAAGTCTACTCAACAGTCTTCTATCTACCAATACATAATCCAACAAACTACTGTCATATCGCCCTACATCATATCTTGTATACTTATTTATCCTCTTTTTCTTAAAATATGTATTACCTATAACTAAACCCCTTTCTATACAAAGTTCAATCAAGGGCTCCCATTATCATTTACACCTGGCACCCCAAACTTACCTACCACACCCTCTCTAAAAGTTTCTCCTACTTTAGCATTCAGATCCCCTACCACAATTACTCTCTCACTTGGTTCAAAGTGAAAAGAGTATATGTTTAGCATATAGCCATAATGTTTTCTGTAATGGTCGCGGTCACTTTTTTTTTATCCCTCCCCGCCCTCCAACCTTCAATACATCTCTATGTCAGATTTTTATTAACCCTTTGACTGTTTCAGGCCTCTCTCTGAAACTGTCATTCTATGTCGCCAAATATTCAAAAAAAAAAAATTATTTTTTCTTATGAAAATGTTAGGAATATTTTTGTGTGTTTTAAACCTAAAAAAAATTTTTTGCCATCAGTACTTACCGAGATATAGAGCCGCAAGGTTTGCAGAAGGTGACGTGCGTACGGCAACAGCGGCGACTGCCGCTCACCCGGTATTCTTTTATTTACTCTAATTCAAAGGTTTCTTGCATTTTTCAATATTTTTCTGTTCCAGGTAACTTATGTGGCCTGTGAGACCAATGTAAGGTGTATTGTTCAAATATACACATATTGTTTACAACACAATAACAGAGCAAACTTTATACTGGACGTTGTTCTCGACTTTGATTTGGCATAGGAGAAGAAATACTTTGGGTTTCTTTCGATTTCATTTATGGCTTTTAGTTCTTCCCGTGATTCCTGACTCCTATAAGATTCCTTTAGCTTAAGTTCGATGTTTGCTATTTCTCTGACCAGTGTCTCCCTATGTATTTCAGATATATTGACCTCTTTTAGCCACTCTGTTATTCTTTTCCGTCGCCTGTAAAGGGAGCGCCTGTCTCTTTCTATTTTACATCTACTCCTCCTTTTTCTTAGAGGAATAAGCCTTGTGCATACATTGAGTGCCACCAAGTTAATCTGTTCTAGGCATAAGTTGGGGTCTGTGTTGCTTAGTATATCTTCCCAGCTCATATCGGTTAGGACTTGGTTTACTTGGTCCCACTTTATGTTTTTGTTATTGAAGTTGAATTTGGTGAATGCTCCCTCGTGACTAATCTCATTATGTCGGTCTGAGGCTCCACGCATACATGTCTGAACCTCAATTATGTTGTTATCTGAGTATATTGTTTTTGATATGGTTACATTTCTTATCAGATCATCATTGTTAGTGAAGATAAGGTCTAGTGTATTCTCCAGTCTAGTAGGCTCTATTATTTGCTGGTTTAAATTGAATTTTGTGCAGAGATTTAAAAGCTCGTGTGAGTGTGAGTTTTCATCAGAGCTGCCTCCTGGTGTTATTTCTGCAACAATATTATTTGCTATATTCCTCCATTTTAGGTGCCTTAAGTTGAAATCCCCCAGGAGCAAGATGTTAGGTGCAGGAGCTGGAAGATTTTCCAGACAGTGGTCAATTTTTAACAGCTGTTCCTGGAATTGCTGGGCTGTTGCATCCGAAGGCTTGTAGACTTCCACAATGACTAGATTTTGGTTCTCGATCTTTACTGCTAAAACTTCCACTACATCATTTGAGGCATTAAGCAGTTCTGTGCAAACAAGTGACTCTGCAATGTACAGGCCAACCCCCCCCCTTTTGCCTGTTCACTCTGTCACATCTGTATAGGTTGTAACCTGGGATCCATATTTCATTGTCCAAGTGATCCTTTATGTGGGTCTCAGTGAAAGCCGCGAACATTGCCTTTGCCTCTGCAAGCAGTCCACGGATGAAAGGTATTTTGTTGTTTGTTGCTGGCTTTAGACCCTGTATATTTGCAAAGAAGAATGTCATCGGACTGGTGGTATTGTTGGTACTGGGGGGGGGGGATTTCTTTCCAGCATTAGTATCTGTATCTGTTGGTTTGGAGTGGAGGCCATCGACTGTGGTTTCACTCCAGGAATGACTGGATTTGGTGTACAATTTCTGCCATTTCCTGCCAGTTTTTTTTCCTTCCTGGCACTAAAAAACCTCTCCCTCTTGAGTGGCTGTGGATACCCAGGTTTTCCCATGGCCTGGATGTTTTGTATCTTTTTGTCCCCTTTAGATGGTGTGCCTGGCAATTTAAGTTATAGCACAGTCTTTCTTGTACTGAAGAGGTACACATTTCAGGGTGAAAAAGCTTACAGGAAGGGAGTTTGCATTTTCCTGTTGTCATATGGGCACAGCATTTTCTAGGGTGGTCATAGTTGCATTTGGGAAATTCCCATCTACATAATCATTTGCACGGGTGTTGGTACCTGGGATTTTACTGGCGAGATTAAAGCCTATGGTTGAGAAGAAGCCGTTTATTTTAACTGTATCAATGGGATGCAGTGGTGTTTTGTTCGGTTTAGTTAGGACAATATTCTTGTTTTTTTTCAGTTTGTGGGCACCCAGAATCTGAGTGTGTGTTCTCCAGGCCTTTTTTATATCTCCTCTTGTTTCAGTGAATCTGCTGGAGTAGTACAATTGTTTGGCTTTTTTTATAAGTTTGGTAAGAATTGATGAATAGTGTTTAAGAATATCTTTGTGTATTAAGCCCTGTCTATATTGCTTTTCATATTGGTGTTTCTTATCAATGGATTTCAGTATGCTGCTAGTTAGCCATGGGCAACCGAGCCATTTATTTATGATCTCTTTCGTTTTTATAGGACAATGTTTCTTGTATAGTCTAAGTAATTTATTCAGAAATATGTCTGTCCAATCATCAATACCATCGGCCTTGGAGAATTCTGCAGGCAAGTCGACCGTCTCTAGCTCTGCTGTGAAATTACTTACTGAGGCCCGTCATGGAGTCTAAATGAAACTTTGTTGTATTCCAGTGGTGATTTACTAATGTTTGTTAAGAGGAAGGTGAGGTAGTGGTCAGTAGAGCTGTCTGTGATAATCCCTGACTTAAGTCGGGCTAGTACAGTGGACCCTCGACCAACGATGGCATCGATTAACGATAAATCCGACTAGCAATACATTTTAACGCAAAAATTTTGCCTCGACTAGCGCTAAAACATTCGACCAACACTATTCGTTCCGTCTGAGATGCGTCCACTTCTGGCCAGTGTTTACAAGCCAGCCAGCCACCGCGGTCACTTCCAAGCATACAATCGGAACATTTCATATTATCACAGCCTTTTTAGTGATTGCAACTGCAAAATAAGTCACCATGGGCCCCAAGAAAGCTTCTAGTGCCAACCCTATAGCAAAAAGGGTGAGAATTACTATGGATATGAAGAAAGAGATCATTGCTAAGTATGAAAGTGGAGTGTGTATCTCCAAGCTGGCCAGGTTGTACACAAAACCCCAATCAACCATTGCTACTATTGTGGCCAAGAAAACGGCAATCAAGGAAGCTGTTCTTGCCAAAGGTGCAACTATGTTTTCGAAACTGAGATCGCAAGTGATAGAAGATGTTGAGAGCCTGTTATTGGAGTGGATAAACGAAAAATATATAGCAGGAGATAGCATCTCTCAAGCGATCATATGTGAAAAGGCTGGGAAGTTGCATGAGGATTTAATTAGAAAAATGCCAGCAACTAGTGGTGATGTGAGTGAATTTAAGGCCAGCAAAGGTTGGTTTGAGATTTAAGAATCGTAGTGGCATACATAGTGTGATAAGGCATGGTGAGGCTGCCAGTTTGGACCAAAAAGCAGCTGAAAAATATGTGCAGGAATTCAAGGAGTACATAGACAGTGAAGAATTGAAACCTGAACAAGTGTTTAATTGTGACATTGACAATGTTGTGAAACACTGTAGGAATGTCATAAAGGAACGGGAGGTACAGGCCTCTATGCGTAGATATATTGTGCGACAGAGGTCCAATGACTCTCAAGCTGGTCCTAGTGGCATTAAAAGAGCAAGGGAAATAACCCCAGAAAAAGACTTGCTACCTCAAGTCCTAATGGAAGGGGATTCCCCTTCTAAACACTAAGAAGATCAACACTCTCCCCTCCTCCCATCCCATCAATCATCACCAGATCTTCAATAAAGGTAAGTGTCATATTACTGTGCATGTCTTCTTCAGTTTGTATTAAAATTAATATTTCATGTGGTAAAATTTTTTTTTTCAATACTTTTGGGTGTCTTGCACGGATTAATTTGATTTCCATTATTTCTTATGGGGAAAATTAACTCGACTAACGATATTTTCGATTAACGATGAGCTCTCAGGAACAGATTAATATCGCTGGTCGAGGGTCCACTGTATATTGGTTCATATATGGTCAATTACGGTTGCACTTGTCTCAGTCAGCCTGGTTGGTTTAGTTATCATTGGTATGAGAAGTGTGTTGTTCATATTGTTGATGAAATCAGTTACAGGCAGATCATTTGGTAGGCCAAGGTTGATATTGAAGTCTCCAGCAAAGAGAAGGTGGTGCTTGTTCATTTGTCTGTTTGTTATTAGTGTCTTTAATGTCTCACTGAAATTTGGGATGTTTGTGTAGGGCATCTGGTAAATGGCACCGACTGTTATAGAAGTCTTAAGGTTTTTTACAGTAAAATTAGCAAAAATATATTCTCCAGATTCATCACTATAGCAAGTGGTGCTAATACAAGATAGCTGGTTAGAGTAATAAGATTGCAATACCACCCCCAATTTGGTATGGTCTGCAGTTGTGGATTGCTGTGTATGCTGGTAGAGGGTAGATATGTCCTGCTTAAGCCAGATCTCAGTGAGAATAATACAGGAGAAGGTTGTCTTTAGGGAATCAAGGAGTGCCAGGAGGTCATCATAGTGTTTTCTTAAGGACCTGAGGTTGTAGTTAAGGACTGCTAAACTTTTAGCAGTATTTAGGATAGCACTGGCTTGTGATGCTGTGTAATAAAGGCAGTTACTTTCCAATAAATTTTGATTGGGTGTTAGATTATGTAGGTTTCGATCAGGGTCGACGTGGTCATTCATCTTTTAGGTTTAAATAGTAATTCTTTATATCTTGTATAGTGTGGTGAGTTCTAGTACTGATATCTATAGTAGTGGGATGTTTGGACAAGTATACATGTATAGCTAATGCACATTGGTCAAACAGAGTGTAGTAACTAATAAACATAATAAATTTGGTGTTGACTATGTATTGAGCTAGAATGAACTAAAGTACAACTAGGTATAAACTAACAAGATAAAATTACAAATTAAAAATAGCACCAGACTATCACTTGTAATTGCACTAAGGCTAATTAATATAAGTTGTTTACATGAACTAAAATATAAATAGATATAAATTGATAAGATAAAATTACAAATTAAAGAAGCAAAAGTATAATAAAAAAATAAAAATATGGCAATGATATGGTTGTAAGTAATATGATAGTAAGATGGTACACAAGATAATAAAAAAGTTGGAGTTGAATATACAAGCTTGAAAATTTGGCAACAATAGGTTAAGTATAAAATAAAATTGGGTAATAAAGTCTAAAATAAAATAGGGCAATAATAAAAAGTTTAAAATAAAACTGGGTATTAAAGTCTAAAATAAAATAGGGCAATAATAAAAAGTTTAAAATAAGATAGGACAATAAAGTATAAAATAAAATTGGGCAAGAATAGTATAAAATTGGGTAATAAAGTAAAAAATAAAATAGGGCAATAATAAAAAGTTTAAAATAAAACTGGGCAATAAGGTATAAAATAAAATTGGGCAATAATGGAAAGTTTAAAATAAAGTTGGGCAATAAAGAATATAATAAAATAGGGCAGTAATAGTTGAAAAAGACAATGCTATGGTTAGTTACAATTAAAATAAGACAAGGCAATGATGTGGTAAGTTGCAAATATTTGATGAAGTTGAGGCAATAAAATTATAATAAAAAATATAATAATAGAGAGAGATTCTGTAGATATTAAACACAATTAAGACTATGAGGTAGAATGGTCATTGAATACAAAAGTGACATTCAAAAGTAATTGGGGTATTAGAATTTTAAAGAACAAATATTATGGCAGTATATAGCTGTTACAGGTAAATCATAACACTAATCATGGACAGTGGGTATAATCTGCACTTTACTCTGATTCTGTTAACCCAGCCTCACTCAGGAATGTTTTTAAGTCATATTCCATAGAGATGAAGTATCTCTTCCCAGTGGGCTGTTTCCTAACTGCGATTTTTCCATCCCTCACAAAGCACTGATCCATTTTTTGGGCATGGCATAATTTTCTTAGCCAATAAAGGAGGTTTTGTCTTGTTTTAGTAAGGCACTCATTGATGCATACATCAGTTTTCATAGAAATGGATGTTTTTAGTAGATTGTTTCTTTGTAGGGTGGTTTTTGAATTTTAACAGCACTGTTTTTTTACCCGCTTGGTAGCCCATCAGTTAGCAATATTTTAGTTCATCACTACATATGCTTAGGCGAAGGTGGTCCTTGATAAGCTGTAGGGTGGTCTCCATGCAAGTCTCTTGGGTGACTGTAAGTGGAAGATGTTTGCTATTAACTATAACAGCATCAGAGAGCTGTTGCTGGCCATTATGGTCCTGGAAGTGGGTGACGACATTGGCAAGCTGTAGATCCACTCGTGATCTTTCTTCTATGATGGTAGTAAGCTGGGTGACTTGGTCTTTTAGTGTGTTGATGGTGTCCACAGACTGGGTGTGGGTGTTGCTTAGTTGTTCCAGAGTGTCTAGTTTATGTTCTAGACCAGTGATCTTGCTGAGGTACTGTATGTTGGAGGCTTTAAGCTCCTGCATTTTCTGAGTTAGCTTGGTGATTGTTTGGTTCTGGATCATAAGGAGTTTAGCTATTTCTGAGTCGGTAATCTTCTTGACATCAAATCCATGGAAGGAGTTATCTTGGACTGTGGTGGAAGCCATATTTGTTTTTGTCTATCGAGTGTTGTGGGGACGTAAGAGGGTGATGAGGGTTGTGCCCTGGCTGGCAGTATGAGAAATTTTCCTTGTACTATTACTGCTCTCACCTTCGATGTTAGGAGCCCTTGGCTAGTTACTGGATCTTCTTTTGTTGCCCTGACCCTTGGCCACTGATAATGGCTTCAGATGAATAGTAGGCGATGGGTGAATGTTGTGGAGCATCATTTCAGTGGCAGCGGGATAGGAGGTGCTAACACGAGCCCTATTAGTTGGTAATTTGCGTATTTCTGGGTGATTTCTGCAGTTGATTTATATCATTCTGGGTATACACACATGTTAGTGTTAAGTGGTCTCGATTAGGCCATCACAGGGCTGCTGGGAACCTCAGGTAGAAGTAAAAATAGAGGATAAGATTCTTGCTGCTCGCCACCGCCACCACTACAACAGAACACCACTCGTGACATACATAATGACTTATTTTCATTCTAGAGTATATGTCATGTTCCTATGTTATTAATATTCTTTACTATGTCATATTAGTTGAATTGTGATAGATAAATAAGCTGTAGAGTTGATATTAGTGTTATATTCTCCAACAATAAACTCGCCTCCCTCTCCCCTCTGCCCCATCTGCCATACACCAACAAGAGTCTTCAATAAAGGTAAGTGTGATGTTAAATGTTCATTTATACATTTTATTAGTGCTTTATATTTATTTGTCATTCTTTTCTGTATGTAAATCTATATTTAAGCTAGGGAAATGGCTAGGGAAGTGACTCCTGATAAGGACTTGGTACCTAGAGTCCTTATGGAAGGGGATTTCCCTTCCAAACAATAACCTCTCTTCCCTCTTCCCCTCCTCCCTGTCTTCCGTCCATCAACAACAGCCTCCAATAGAGTTAAGTGTCATACTGAATGTTAATTCTTTTGTGCATATAAATCTATCTTTAAGGTAAAAAAAGAAAAAATTTTAATACTTCTGGGTGCCTGGAACGGATTAATTGGATTTACATTATTTATGGGGAAAATGGTTTCTGTTTTCGCCCATCGCTCTGGAACGGATTAAATATGAAAACCATGGGGCCACTGTATTGTCATTTAAGGTCTGGAATGGATTAATTCTATTTACATTATTCTTTTTGGGAAAAACTACTTTGGTTGTCATCCATTTTGGTTGTTGAATCAACATCTGGAATGAATTAAATTTGACAACCAAGGTTCCACTGTACGTATTATTGTTAATATGGCAGCAATATAACCCTCACCTAATTTATTCAAATGAATTGTCTCACCATTACAATTAAGAACATATCAAATGCATTCATGAACCTATGTAAATTAATAGTTATCATAATATAAATAAGTAACTTATTTTTATTGGGGTATCCTTGGTTAAATCTATATAAAGAATTTTGTACATGCACTTAAGTGTGCCACAAAGGCCAATGTAAAAAAAAAAAAAGCTGTATGCTATGTATTCCAAAAACCTAAAATATTCCTGGTTAACTTAAACCAGCTGCTCCCATAGCACCCAACACCTCACACACTCAACACCCGGTGCTCCCATAGCACCCAACACCTCACACACTCAACACCCGGTGCTCCCATAGCACCCAACACCTCACACACTCAACACCCGGTGCTCCCATAGCACCCAACACCTCACACACTCAACACCCGGTGCTCCCAGAGCACCCAACACCTCACACACTCAACACCCGGTGCTCCCATAGCACCCAACACCTCACACACTCAACACCCGGTGCTCCCATAGCACCCAACACCTCACACACTCAACACCCGGTGCTCCCAGAGCACCCAACACCTCACACACTCAACACCCGGTGCTCCCATAGCACCCAACACCTCACACACTCAACACCCGGTGCTCCCATAGCACCCAACACCTCACACACTCAATGCCCGGTGCTCCCATAGCACCCAACACCTCAC
Source organism: Cherax quadricarinatus (assembly GCF_038502225.1). Classification (NCBI taxonomy): domain Eukaryota; kingdom Metazoa; phylum Arthropoda; class Malacostraca; order Decapoda; family Parastacidae; genus Cherax; species Cherax quadricarinatus. Next base: position 41,946,006 of record NC_091317.1, read on the forward strand.
ACACTCAACACCCAGTGCTCCCATAGCACCCAACACCTCACACACTCAACACCCGGTGCTCCCAGAGCACCCAACACCTCACACACTCAACACCCGGTGCTCCCAGAGCACCCAACACCTCACACACTCAACACCCAGTGCTCCCATACCACCCAACACCTCACACACTCAACACCCGGTGCTGCCATAGCACCCAACACCTCACACACTCAACACCCGGTGCTCCCATAGCACCCAACACCTCACACACTCAACACCTGGTGCTCCCAGAGCACCCAACACCTCACACACTCAACACCCGGTGCTTCCAGAGCACCCAACACCTCACACACTCAACACCTGTTGCTCTCTGTGCACCCAACACCTCACACACTCAACACCTGCTGCTCCCTGAGCACCTAACACTTCACACACTCAATACCTGCTGCTCCCTGAGTACCCAACACCTGCTGTTACCTGAGCAGCCAACACCTCACACTTAAGAACTGAACCTCCCTGAGCAACTAACACCTCCCACACTCAACACCTGAGCACCTAACACCTCACACACTCAACATCTGAGCACCTAACACCTCACACACTCAACACCTGAGCACCTAACACCTCACACACTCAACACCTGAGCACCTAACACCTCACACACTCAACACCTGAGCACCTAACACCTGAGCACCTAACACCTGAGCACCTAACACCTGAGCACCTAACACCTCACACACTCAACACCTGAGCACCTAACACCTCACACACTCAACACCTGAGCACCTAACACCTCACACACTCTACACCTGAGCACCTAACACCTCACATACTCAACACCTGAGCACCTAACACCTCACACACTCAACACCTGAGCACCTAACACCTCACACTCAACACCTGAGCCTCCCTGAGCACCTAACACCTCACACACTCAACACCTGAGCACCTAACACCTCACAAACTGAGCTTCACCCTCAACATAAGACAGACGGAGATATGACTATGTTTGGCGCCTCGCCGCCTTAATACACTATATTTCGTCCCTCATTATCTTCTAGCACATGACTGCTACATTGTAAAGAAGTTAGCTCTCAATCACCTCTGTTGAAGATGAAAAACAGTGCAACAAGTGCTGGCTGGCAAGAGTGAACTTCCTTTGTTGGGGTTATCAGGGCCACTGACGACTTAACCCGTATTGTGCCCGACTTCCCGATTGAGTTTATTTAGGTACGATGGCACGGGAAAGATATAATAATGATAATATCTTTATTTCTCAAGGATTATGTGGATTAAAATAAGGGTTGGATGCGAAAAGTGGGTCATATAAGCGTGTATGTACCTGGAGAAGAGAGGAATGTAGAGGAGAAAGAGAGATTTTGGGAGATGTTAAGTGAATGTATAGGAAAATTTGAACCAAGTGAGAGAGTAATTGTGGTAGGGGGCTTTGTAATTGTGAGTTCATTACCTTTGTAACTTGCTCAGCTATCAAAACTTTCCCCTCCCTAACATGGCCGACGCGGCAGGTTGTGTAGCGGGCTAGCTGCGGGATTTTCAAGGATAGCTCTTGGTCAAAGAGGCTGACCAGGTCCCTACTTAACAGAACTCAGTGTGAATGCTTTGAGAAGATACCAGAGCAGCGAACGGACTTCCCAGTGCATCGTTTCAGCGTAAATAGTTGAAGTGTTGTGCAGAAGGTTTGGTGTTGTTGAGTCAGGACCAGTCAGCGTCTCCCCCCCTCTCCGCTGGGGGGGAGGGGGAGGGCGTGTGTAGTAAACAGTGACCCTCTCATAACGCCTCGCCCCTGCCCGTCTCCCCCGCCTCACCCACCCAACTCCCAGCGCCACCCCATCTATAGAGGGAACTTCTCCCCTAACCCACGATGTCAGCGATGGCACTGCAGGGAGTGCCGGGCTCACAGGAACTTCCACTACAGGGACAGCATCGTGGAGTTCGACCGCGAGGCAGCTGTCAGGTGTGCCACAGGCAGTGTGTACTCAGTCCCTCAAGCTTCAACATCCGTGCACACGAGGGCCTGGGATCTTCAGTCAACTTGGCGTCCACCAGGACGTTGCCATGTCCCTAGGACAGCTCTCCATCGGGCTGCTAACGAAGCCACTGGCTTCTTGGACCTCTTGGGGAGGGTCGATGGTGCTCGTGCAAGCAGCAGATCCCGGGGCAACTTGCTGCTGTTTGCAATGGCTGTCTGCCGAGGAGAGACAGGCACCTAGCAACATCTGTTGTTGGGGCAATGGATGAATTCCCTGCTATGTTTGTTAACTGCTTATTACTCTGTAATTTGTCTATGATTGTAATCATGTGATAACGTGTTTATCATTCATTACCTTTGAAACTTGTCATGATTTTGACCAGCTCTACTTGGAGCTCATTACCTTTGTAAATTCTCATGATTAATGTGTTTATGATTCATTACCTTTGCAATTATTCATGAGTGTGACCAGCTCTACCTGGAGCTCATTACCTTTGTAACTTGGTCATGATTATGACCAGATCTAGTTCATTACCTTTGTAACTTGGTCATGATTATGACCAGATCTAGTTCATTACCTTTGTAACTTGCTCAGCTATCAAAACTTTGGAGTCCAGTCCCTGGACCAATTATGTACCTCTGTAATCTTTTGACTACCGCCCACAGGATGGGTATGGGGTGCATAATAAACATATTAAACTGAACTATCAAAACTTTGGAGTCCAGTCCCTGGACCAATTATGTACCTCTGTAATCTTTTGACTACCGCCCACAGGATGGGTATGGGGTGCATAATAAACATATTAAACTAACTAACCTGAATGCTAAAGTAGGAGAAACTTTTAGAGAGGGTGTGGTAGGCAAGTTTGGGGTGCGAGGTGTAAATGATAATGAGAGCCCTCTGACTGAACTTTGTATAGAAAGGGGTTTAGTTATAGGTAATACATATTTTAAGAAAAAGAGGATAAATAAGTATACAAGATATGATGTAGGGCGTAACAATAATAGTTTGTTGGACTATGTAGTGGTAGATAAAAGACTGTTGAGTAGACTTCAGGAAGTACATGCTTATAGAGGGGCCACAGATATATCAGTTCACTCTTTAGTTGTAGCTACATTGAGAGTAAAAGGTAGATGGGATACAAGGAAAATGGAAGTATCAAGTAAGAGAGAGGTGAAGGTTTATAAACTAAAAGAGGAGGCAGTTAGGGTAAGAGATAAACAACTATTGGAGGATAGATGGGCTAGTGAGAATATAGGCAATGGGGTCGAAGATGTATGGGGTAGGTTTAAAAATGTAGTGTTAGAGTGTTCAGCAGAAGTTTGTGGTTACAGCAAAGTGGGTGTGGGAGGGAAGAGGAGAGATTGGTAGAATGATAATGTAAAGAGTGTAGTAAGGGAGTGTGGAAAATTACATTTATCTGAATGTAACTCATTATGTACATAACAGTAAATGATAACAAAGATAATTATTATTTATCAAAGTTATATAGACAAGTAGGAATTTGGGAAACCTAGGTCGCAAAAATGTCCCCCTTCGATACCTACAACTGTCATATCCACAAGTTGCTCTAGACCTATTAATTACAAATGAAATATGTATCACCAGGAATTCTGGTAAATATATAAATTTGTGGATTGTATATAAAAATTAATAATTGATTAAATATATACAATTTACATAACAGAAGGAGAATATCTTGATATCACTCACCAATTTGACTGGAGATTAAGGTGTATCATACTCAGAAAACCTCACTGTCTATCTATGAAAATAACACTGGCCAGAGTTAAACATAAACAGACTTATCTGAGGTTCCTGGAGCTGTCTTGTCCAGTCGCCTGATATCTCAAGTTATGCAGGAATGCACATCCAACAATTTCGGCTCCTATTTGAGAGGTGTCAGCCCAATTTTACCTCTAGAGCACGAAAATTCTTCCCCTTATTCACTAACGTTTGTGTCCAATTCAAACATCAATGGCGAGTCCCTCCTGCGCAGGCGCAGTTTCCCATTTTTTATAACAACTTTTATTTTACAGTATGGCCATCTATTTACATATAACTACTGTATTTCTGGAAAATATATACAGTATTTTCCACAGGGAGAAAAAGTTAGCATATGAGAGGTTTTTACAAAGTAGAAGTGATGCAAGGAGGGAAGAGTATATGCAGAAAAAAGAGAGGTTAAGAGAGTGGTGAAGCAATGTAAAAAGAGAGCAAATGAGAGAGTGGGTGAGATGTTATCAACAAATTTTGTTGAAAATAAGAAACAGTTTTGGAGTGAGATTAACAAGCTGAGGAAGCCTAGGGAACAGATGGATTTGTCAGTTAAGAATAGGAGAGGAGAGTTATTAAATGGAGAGTTAGAGGTATCGGGAAGATGGAGGGAATATTTTGAAGAATTGTTAAATGTTGATGAAGATAGGGAAGCTGTGATTTCGTGTATAGGGCAAGGAGAAATAACATCTTGTAGGAGTGAGGAAGAGCCAGTTGTGAGTTTGGGGGAAATTTGTGAGGAAGTGGGTAGAATGAAAGGGGGTAAGGCAGCTGGGATTGATGGGATAAAGATAGAAATGTTAAAAGCAGGTGGGGATATAGTTTTGGAGTGGTTGGTGCTATTATTTAATAATTGTATGGAAGAGGGTAAGTTCAACGATGAGAAATTTCAATTACTCAGATATGGTAAACACGAGGAAATTAAATCTTCATCAGAGTATAAAACAAATTCTGGCCACAAAATAGTGCGAAACACCAACGTCAAAGACCTGGGAGTGATCATGTCGGAGGATCTCACCTTCAAGGACCATAACATTGTATCAATCGCATCTGCTAGAAAAATGACAGGATGGATAATGAGAACCTTCAAAACTAGGGAGGCCAAGCCCATGATGACACTCTTCAGGTCACTTGTTCTATCTAGGCTGGAATATTGCTGCACACTAACAGCACCTTTCAAGGCAGGTGAAATTGCTGTGTGTGTGTGTGTGTGTGTGTGTGTTTGTGTGTGTGTTTGTGTGTGCGTGTGTATGTGTATGAGTGTATATGAGTGTGTGTGTGTATGAGTGTGTGTGTGTATGAGTGTGTGTGTGTGTGTGTGTATGAGTGTGTGTGCGTGTGTGTGTTTGAGTTTGTGTATGTGTGTGTGTGTGTGTGTGTGTGTGTGTGTGTGTGTGTGTGTGTGTGTGTGTGTGTGTGTGTGTGTGTTTATGTGTGTGTGTGTGTGTGTGTATGAATTTGTATATGTGTGTGTGTGTGTGTGTGTGTGTGTGTCTCAACACTCAATATTTGCACCAATAAATCACTACAGTTGTGACCGGGTGTGGAAGTGTGAATTGCTCATTACACTATAATTTGTTCATGATTGTAGCCATGTATAAACGTAAGTAACCATTCTTACAGGATTCGTTACCTTTGTAACTTGTGAGTTCATTACCTTGTACCTAGTTCAGCCATCACAACTTTGGGAGCCCAGTCCCTGGACCCATTACGTACCTCTGTAATCTGTAAATACATTTGTAACTTGCCATGATTGTGACTAGACCTACCTGGAGTTCATTACCTTTGTAAATTGTGAGTTCATTACATTTGTAAATTGTGAATTCATTACCTCTGTAACTTGCTCAGCTATCAAAACTTTGGAGTCCAGTCCCTGGACCAATTATGTACCTCTGTAATCTTTTGACTACCGCCCACGGGATGGGTATGGGGTGCATAATAAACATATTAAACTGACCTAGAATATGTACAGAGAGCCTTCACGGCGCGCATAACGGAGATAAAACACCTCAATTACTGGGAGCGCTTGAGGTTCCTAAACCTGTATTCCCTGGAACGCAGGAGGGAGAGATACATGATTATATACACCTGGAAAATCCTAGAGGGACTAGTACCGAACTTGCACACGAAAATCACTCACTACGAGAGCAAAAGACTTGGCAGACGATGCACCATCCCCCCAATGAAAAGCAGGGGTGTCACTAGCACGTTAACCCTTTGAGGGTTTTCGTCGTACTAGTACGTCTTACGCGTAGGGGTTTTTGACGTACTAGTACTCATAAATTCTAGCGGCCTCAAATCTAGTGGGAGAAAGCTGGTAGGCCTTCATATGAAAGAATGGGTCTATGTGGTCAGTGTGCACAGTCTAAAAAAAATCCTGCAGCACACAGTGCATAATGAGAAAAAAAAAACTTTGACCATTTTTTTTTAATAAATCAGCGACTTTGCAGTGTATTTTCGTATGGTATTTATTGTTGTATTCTAGTTTTCTTGGTCTCATTTTATAGAATGGAAGACATATTACAGAAATTGAGATGATTTTGACTGGTTTTACAAAGAAAGGTGCCTTGAAATTGAGCTCAAAGTAGCAGAAATGTTCAATTTTTACCAAACTTCAAAAGTAAACAAATCGTGCCAAGCGTGCAATACACGTCAACTGGTGAGTCTAATATTCTTTCTCAAGTGCACCAATAATATTTATACAATTTTTGACACTAATGCAGTAGTCTGCATAACAGTAAATCTTCTATTTTTTGTGAGAATAAAAATTCAAAGTGGAAAGCAAAAGAATATAAGAGGGGCCTTGAGACGTGACTAATGACCAGAGGAAATGTCATTTTAGTGCCAGGAATGTCTTTCTTGTTTATTCTGGACCCTATTCGGAAATTGGCATCTTTTGAAATTTGTGTGAAATTGGCAAAATTGCTAAATTCTGACCACTGTACTGGATAGTTGAATTTCATAAATGAGTGGTTTCTTGCACCCATTCGATAGAAAAAATGGAGTTCTAGTGAAATATTCATGTTTTTTGTCGACTAGTACAGTGAAATTGGCCGAAAATGGGGCTCAAAGTGGGCAAAATCGCCGATGCGTAAACATCGCCGAGACCGCTAACTTTGCGAGAGCATAATTCCGTAAGTTTTCTATCAAATTTCAAACTTTTGGTGTCTTTATGATCGGGAAAAGATTCTCTATCTTTTCATAAGAGAAAATAATTTTTTTTTTTTTAAATTTGGCTGACCCTGAAAACGAGTTTCGGAGAGGGCCTGTCGACCCTCAAAGGGTTAAGAGACCATATAATAAGTGTCAGGGGCCCGAGACTGTTCAACTGCCTCCCAGCATACATAAGGGGGATTACCAAGAGACCCCTGGCAGTCTTCAAGCTGGCACTGTACAAGCACCTAAAGTCGGTTCCTGGCCAGCCGGGCTGTGGCTCGTACGTTGGTTTGCGTGCAGCCAGCAGCAACAGCCTGGTTGATCAGGCTCTGATCCACCAGGAGGCCTGGTCACAGACCGAGCCGCGGGGGCGTTGATCCCCGGAACTCTCTCCAGGTAAACTCCAGGTACCTAGGGATTGGCAGAGAGTGTGCATAGTTCCTTTGTATAAAGACAAAGGAGACAAAAGAGAGTGCAAAAATTATAGGGGGATAAGTCTGTTGAGTTTACCTGGTAAAGTGTATGGTAGAGTCATTATTGAAAGAATTAAGAGTAAGACGGAGAATAGGATAGCAGATGAACAAGGAGGCTTTAGGAAAGGTAGGGGGTGTGTGGACCAGGTGTTTACAGTGAAACATATAAGTGAACAGTATTTAGATAGGGCTAAAGAGGTCTTTGTGGCATTTATGGATTTAGAAAAGGTGTATGACAGGATAGATAGGGGGGCAATGTGACAGATGTTGCAGGTGTATGGTGTAGGAGGTAGGTTACTGAAAGCAGTGAAGAATTTTTTCGAGGATAGTGAGGATCAGGTTAGAGTATTTATTTATTTATTTATTTATTTATTTATTTATTTATCTATTATTTGGACATGATACATAGTTGTACAAAGAAATACAATGGTTGAGTGTACATGCCAAAAGCCCCTTGTATGCAGAGCATTATATGCAAACTTAAAATTAACTTAAGATTAACTAAGCAATGATATATTCAGTGGTAAAAATTACAGTAAACAAATTACAACATGAAAGTACAAATTAGTATTTCAAATAAGAAGCTTTATAGTTGTACAAATATGTAGCATAATAATTTATAACATAATCCGGTCAAATCGAATAAAATCAATGATTTGTAGTGCAGAAACAGGTCATATGGTCATTTGATGAGTTACTCTGCATTCAAGGGAATGGAGTATTCTATTGGGTAATGAAACTAAAAAAAACATAGTTTGATAGGGTCACAGGTTATACATTTATGAGATACAGTTCTTCAGTATTTATTTAGTTGTGGGTGAGTAAATGGTGTTTCTAAGAAGAGTCTTGAACTGATAAACAGACAGTATTTCTTTTATATTCACGTAACTCTCTCCAGGTAAACTCCAGGTAAACGTGTAATGAATTCCAGATTTTTGGGCGTTTCATGTGCATTGAGTGCTTACATAGTGTGAGATGGAGTTTACATGGAGATTGTTCCGGGGGTCAACGCCCCCGCGGCCCGGTCTGTGACCAGGCCTCATGGTGGATCAGGGCCTGATCAACCAGGCTGTTACTGCTGGCTGCATGCAATCCAACATACGAGCCACAGCAAGGCTGGTCAGGTACCGACTTTAGGTGCTTGTCCAGTGCCTGCTTGAAGACAGCCAGGGGTCTATTGGTAATCCCCCTTATGTATGCTGAGAGGCAGTTGAACAGTCTTGGGCCCCTGACACTTATTGTGTTGTCTCTTAACGTGCTAGTGACACCCCAGCTTTTCATTGGGGAAATGTTGCATCGTCCGCCGAGCCTTTTGTTTTCGGAGAGAGTGATTTTCGTGTGCAAGTTCGGTGCTAGTCCCTCTAGGATTTTCCAGGTGTATATAATCATGTATCTCTCCTGCCTGCGTTCCAGGGAGTACAGGTTCAGGAACTTCAAGCGCTCCCAGTAATTAAGGTGTTTTATCTCAGTTATGTGTGCCATGAAGGTTCTCTGTACATTTTGTAGGTCAGCAATTTCACCTGCCTTGAAAGGTGCTGTTAGTGGGCAGCAATATTCTAGCCTAGATAGAACAAGCGACATGAAGAGTGTCATCATGGGCTTGGCATCCCTAGTTTTGAAGGTTCTCATTATCCATCCTGTCATTTTTCTAGCAGATGCGATTGATGCAATGTTATGGTCCTTGAAGATGAGATCCTCCAACATGATCACTCCCAGGTCTATACCTGGAGTTTACCTGGAGAGAGTTTCGGGGGTCAACGCCCCCGCGGCCCGGTCTGTGACCAGGCCTCCTGGTGGATCAGCGCCTGATCAACCAGGCTGTTGCTGCTGGCTGCACGCAAACCAACGTACGAGCCACAGCCCGGCTGATCAGGAACTGACTTTAGGTGCTTGTCCAGTGCCAGCTTGAAGACTGCCAGGGGTCTGTTGGTAATCCCCCTTATGTGTGCTGGGAGGCAGTTGAACAGTCTCGGGCCCCTGACACTTATTGTATGGTCTCTTAACGTGCTAGTGACACCCCTGCTTTTCATTGGGGGGATGGTGCATCGTCTGCCAAGTCTTTTGCTTTCGTAGTGAGTGATTTTCGTGTGCAAGTTCGGTACTAGTCCCTCTAGGATTTTCCAGGTGTATATAATCATGTATCTCTCCCTCCTGCGTTCCAGGGAATACAGGTTTAGAAACCTCAAGCGCTCCCAGTAATTGAGGTGTTTTATCTCCGTTATGCGCGCCGTGAAAGTTCTCTGTACATTTTCTAGGTCGGCAATTTCACCTGCCTTGAAAGGTGCTGTTAGAGTGCAGCAATATTCCAGCCTAGATAGAACAAGTGACCTGAAGAGTGTCATCATGGGCTTGGCCTCCCTAGTTTTGAAGGTTCTCATTATCCATCCTGTCATTTTTCTAGCAGATGCGATTGATACAATGTTATGGTCCTTGAAGGTGAGATCCTCCGACATAATCACTCCCAGGTCTTTGACGTTGGTGTTTCGCTCTATTTTGTGGCCAGAATTTGTTTTGTACTCTGATGAAGATTTAATTTCCTCATGTTTACCATATCTGAGTAATTGAAATTTCTCATCGTTGAACTTCATATTGTTTTCTGCAGCCCACTGAAAGATTTGGTTGATGTCCGCCTGGAGCCTTGCAGTGTCTGCAATGGAAGACACTGTCATGCAGATTCGGGTGTCATCTGCAAAGGAAGACACGGTGCTGTGGCTGACATCCTTGTCTATGTCGGATATGAGGATGAGGAACAAGATGGGAGCTAGTACTGTGCCTTGTGGAACAGAGCTTTTCACCGTAGCTGCCTCGGACTTTACTCTGTTGACGACTACTCTCTGTGTTCTGTTAGTGAGGAAATTATAGATCCATCGACCGACTTTTCCTGTTATTCCTTTAGCGCGCATTTTGTGCGCTATTACGCCATGGTCACACTTGTCGAAGGCTTTTGCAAAGTCTGTATATATTACATCTGCATTCTTTTTGTCTTCTAGTGCATTTAGGACCTTGTCGTAGTGATCCAGTAGTTGAGACAGACAGGAGCGACCTGTTCTAAACCCATGTTGCCCTGGGTTGTGTAATTGATGGGTTTCCAGATGGGTGGTGATCTTGCTTCTTAGGACCCTTTCAAAGATTTTTATGATATGGGATGTTAGTGCTATTGGTCTGTAGTTCTTTGCTGTTGCTTTACTGCCCCCTTTGTGGAGTGGGGCTATGTCTGTTGTTTTTAGTAACTGAGGGACGACCCCCGTGTCCATGCTCCCTCTCCATAGGATGGAAAAGGCTCGTGATAGGGGCTTCTTGCAGTTCTTGATGAACACAGAGTTCCATGAGTCTGGCCCTGGGGCAGAGTGCATGGGCATGTCATTTATCGCCTGTTCGAAGTCATTTGGCGTCAGGATAACATCGGACAGGCTTGTGTTAATCAAATTTTGTGGCTCTATCATAAAAAATTCATTTTGATCTTCGACTCTCAGTCTGGTTAGCGGCTTGCTAAAAACTGAGTCATATTGGGACTTGAGTAGCTCACTCATTTCCTTGCTGTCATCTGTGTAGGGCCCATCTTGTTTAAGTAGGGGCCCAATACTGGACGTTGTTCTCGATTTTGATTTGGCATAGGAGAAGAAATACTTTGGGTTTCTTTCGATTTCATTTATGGCTTTTAGTTCTTCCCGCGATTCCTGACTCCTAAAGGATTCTTTTAGCTTAAGTTCGATGCTTGCTATTTCTCTGACCAGTGTCTCCCTGCGCATTTCAGATATATTGACCTCTTTTAGCCGCTCTGTTATTCTTTTCCGTCGCCTGTAAAGGGAGCGCCTGTCTCTTTCTATTTTACATCTACTCCTCCTTTTTCTTAGAGGAATAAGCCTTGTGCATACATCGAGTGCCACCGAGTTAATCTGTTCTAGGCATAAGTTTGGGTCTGTGTTGCTTAGTATATCTTCCCAGCTTATATCGGTTAGGACTTGGTTTACTTGGTCCCACTTTATGTTTTTGTTATTGAAGTTGAATTTGGTGAATGCTCCCTCGTGACTAGTCTCATTTTGTCGGTCTGGGGCTCCACGCATACATGTCTGAACCTCAATTATGTTGTGATCTGAGTATATTGTTTTTGATATGGTGACATTTCTTATCAGATCATCATTGTTAGTGAAGATGAGGTCTAGTGTATTCTCCAGTCTAGTAGGCTCTATTATTTGCTGGTTTAAATTGAATTTTGTGCAGAGATTTAAAAGCTCGTGTGAGTGTGAGTTTTCATCAGAGCTGCCTCCTGGTGTTATTACTGCAACAATATTATTTGCTATATTCCTCCATTTTAGGTGCCTTAAGTTGAAATCCCCCAGGAGCAAGATGTTGGGTGCAGGAGCTGGAAGATTTTCCAGACAGTGGTCAATTTTTAACAGCTGTTCCTGGAATTGCTGGGATGTTGCATCCGGAGGCTTGTAGACTACCACAATGACTAGGTTTTGGTTCTCGAGCTTTACTGCTAAAACTTCCACTACGTCATTTGAGGCATTAAGCAGTTCTGTGCAAACAAGTGACTCTGCAATGTACAGGCGAACCCCCCCCTTTTGCCTGTTCACTCTGTCACATCTGTATAGGTTGTAACCTGGGATCCATATTTCGTTGTCCAAGTGATCCTTTATGTGGGTCTCAGTGAAAGCCGCGAACATTGCCTTTGCCTCTGCAAGCAGTCCACGGATGAAAGGTATTTTGTTGTTTGTTGCTGGCTTTAGACCCTGTATATTTGCAAAGAAGAATGTTATCGGACTGGTGGTATTGTTGGTACTGGGGGGGGGATTTTTTTTCCGGCATTAGTATCTGTATCTGTTGGTTTGGAGTGGAGGCCATCGACTGTGGTTCCACTCCAGGAATGACTGGATTTGGTGTACGATTTCTGCCATTTCCTGCCAGTTTTTTTTCCTTCCTGGCACTAAAAAACCTCTCCCTCTTGAGTGGCTGTGGCTACCCAGGTTTTCCCATGGCCTGGATGTTTTGTATCTTTTTGTCCCCTTTAGATGGTATGCCTGGCAATTTAAGTTATAGCACAGTCTTTTCTGTACTGAAGAGGTACACATTTCAGGGTGAAAAAGCTTACAGGAAGGGAGTTTGCATTTTCCTGTTGTCATATGGGCATGGCATTTTCTAGGGTGGTCATAGTTGCATGTCCCATCTGTTTTTCCAGATTTCCCATGCCAGCAGATACCAAGTGCATAGTATGTGCACAGGCTTGGTTTCCGCTTGCCTTGGGTTTCTGTGACTGTATTCCCTGTTGGTGCATGTTTCCCTGTCTTACTTCTATCCTCCCTAGCACCAACAATGGAGCTCCCACCAGTTGTTTTTGGTAATTTATCCTCACTATTGCTATTGGAGTCCTCTTGTTTGCTATTTCCTGCGGTATTTCTAGTTTGCAATATTGGTTTTATCTTATCTTTGACTACACTTGTTTCCCTACTATGGCTCCTGTCCCCTATGAGGTCATTTATATGTATTCCTTCCTGCGTATAATTCCCGACTACCTGGACAAAATCTCCAGCTTCACCATTACTGTCTCCCAGGACAGTATCTCCAGCTTCACCATTTCTGTCTCCCAGGACAGCACCTCCAGCTTCACCATTACTGTCTCCCAGGACAGCACTATCAGCCCCACATTTACTGACTACCAGGACATCACCTCCAGCCTTACAGTTTGTGACTACATGACCAGTATCAAGGGCAGTACCATTCAGCCCAGACTTTTTATGTTCCCATCTGTTGTAGAAAGCTTCCAGGTTTTCTATGAAAGCAGCTTTGATGTTGTCCTCTTTTAATACCCTTGTGATTTTAGTCCACAGATTTTCCTCATTTGGGCATACCCAAAAACACTTCTCTGTTTTAATACTGCTTGTAGCTAGTTCTGGGATATCTGCACAAGGGGCGTGACACCAATTTCCACAAAAATGACAATTTATCCATGTGGAAGCCCGTTTGTTTGACTGACCACAGACTACACACAGCTTCATAATGATTTGAATGGTTGATTTACTGCAATTCTACTAGCAACCTCTTGAATATTATATTAATAACCTTAAATGAAGCTCTAGCTATTTGTATTTCTGTTTCTAACTCTTTTTGTATATTGGACAGCTTACCGTCACGTCCCTGATTTTTAATGTTTGTGTTTATAAGGGCGCCTATGACGTTAGTTTTCCGCTCTATTGTGTGGCTGGAATTTGTTTTATACTCTGATGAAGTTTAAATTTCCTCATGTTTACCATATCAGAGTAATTGAAATTTCTCATTGTTGAACTTTATATTGTTTTCTGTAGCCCATTGAAAGTTTTGGTTGTTGTCCGCCTGGAGCCTTGCAGTGTCTGCAATTGATACGAGGAACATCAAAGAGTAATCTGTCCCTTGTGTTATGGTCATGTGTTCTGTTGAGGTTGGTAAAGAGAAGTGTGAGGGGAAGGTTTATATCCGAGTTAAGTGTTCTATGTATGTAATAGGTACAATAATAAGTATGGATGTTTTGTATGGTGAATAAGTTTAGAGTTTTGAATATTGGTGGAGTATGCTGTCTGTAGTGAGAATTTATCATTCTGATCGCAGCCTTTTGTTGGGTAATTAACGTTGTGTGATGGTTTATTGTTGTTGAGCCTCATGCACAAATTCCATAGGTGAGATAAGGGCAAATGAGTGAGTGATATAGGGCCAGGAGGGCTGACTGTGGAACATAGTACCGTATCTTGGATAATATGCCTACGGTCTTGGAGATTTTTTTGGAAATTTGTTGTACATGTGTTTGAAATTTGAGTCTATTATCATGGTGGATTTCTAAGAATTTTTCCTCTGTGAACTTTGTGATAGGTAATCCGTTTATCATTATGTTAAGAGGGACATCTGTAGTTCTCTTTCCAAACTGAATGAAGTAGGTTTTGTCTATATTGAGAGTAAGTTTGTTAATCATCATCCAGGTAGATATTTTCTGTAATTCGGTATTTACAGTATTGGCTAGTATGACTGGGCTTGGATGAGAAAAGACGTATGTAGTGTCATCTGCAAATAGTGTGGATTTGAGTAGCTGCGATGCATTTGGAAGGTCGTTTATGTAAATGAGAAAAAGAAGAGGGCCAATGACACCTCCCTGTGGGACACCAACTGTAATTGGCTGTGTGGAAGAGTTTGCTCCATTTGTGTACACATATTGGCTTCTGTTGTTAAGGACGTGCAACTCTGACCACTCTAGAAAATGCCATGCCCATATGACAACAGGAAAATGCAAACTCCCTTCCCGTAAGCTTTTTCACCCTGCAATGTGTCCCTCTTCAGTACTGGAAGGACAGTACTATAACTTAAATTACAAGGGCACACCATCTAAAGGGGACAAAAAGATACAAAACATTCAGACCATGGGTAAACCTGGGTAGCCACAGCCACTCAAGAGGGAGAGTTTTTTTTAGTGCAAGGAAGGAAATGAACTGGCTGGAAATGGCAGAAATCGCACACCAAATCCAGTAATTTCTGGAGTGGAATCACAGTCGATGGCCTCCATTCCAAACCAACGGATGCAGATATTAGTGCCGGAAAAACAAGTCCTCCCCCAGTACCACAATTACCACCAATCCGATGACATTCTTCTTTGCAAAAATACAGATTCTAAAGCCAGCAACGAACAATAAAATACCTTTCATCCGTGGACTTCTTGCAGAGGCAAATGCAATGTTCGCGGCCTTCACAGAAACCCACGTAAAGGATCACTTGGACAATGAAATATGAATCCCAGGTTACAACCTATACAGATGCGACAGAGTGAACAGGCAAAAAAGGGGGGGGGGGTGACAGAAACACAGGCCTTATCTCTAGGCTTTATTGAACATAGAATCTTCATAGTACTTCTGCAATAACAAAATATAATGACTAGTACATCTAATAACTGCTTCTACAGGGAGGGTGATGTCTTGCATATGTCAAGAGAAAAGTTATAACTACAGGCTACATATTTAAACTCACCATATATTACAACCCAAGAGTCCAAATGGCCTGTTATCCCGGGTGTAAAGGGAGCAAAATAAACACAGCAGAAAAACTTTTGATTTGCATTATCCTTCACCAATTTAGAACAGAAGTATGTACACTATACACACTATATGCAGCGATAGGTATTAGTGCACTCCACGGTAAGCAAGGCAGAATAGAAGCCAATAGAGAGCAGACCGTGCTTCAACCAGCTCTAGAATGGGAATGACAAGGGCAGACAGGAGAGTGGTACCCACGTAACCTCTGCAATTGCCAAAACCATCTTCTTATTGGCTGGAACATGGGTACTAGTTGAACTACCGGGCCCCATCGTCAACTCTCAGTCACCTGGTTCGCTGGTTGGGGGAGATAGCCTGTAAATGAGGGTGTGTACATGTGCCAAATAAAGGTTACGTACTCTTTGCATGCCACACCATGTAATCTGCATCACTAATATATGGATATAAGAGAAGAGAATCACATACCATGTGTTGGCGCCCATGACACACACCGAGCTGTTGTTGTTGTTAAGGGCCCCAAGAGGTGGTGCAGTATTATCCTGCTGCTGCTCCCCACAGGAGCAGTATCACTACAATCTCCCCCTTCTAAAATATCAGAGACAGTAATCTCCCAAACTGGTAGGTGGGCGACGTATACGTCCCGACCTTCGTAGCCCTTGAGCCTCTTCACCAGGTTCAATATTTTCCAGCGGGGTTTGACTTACTGCTGGAGCAGAATCCTCTATTTCCATAGGGGAGATGGCCTGTAAATGAGGGTGTGTACATGCGCCGAATAAAGGTTACGTACTCTTTGCATGCCACACCCCCACCCCAAGAAGGCTCAGAATTAGGCTGCCACCTCCCAGTGGTAACCATGCCACCATGGCACAAAATAATGGGACCGCCTTTCCTCTTAACCATTCAACTCTTAGATAGAGCTCAGCTTTTCTTGTGACAAAAAGCCAAACCCTAAACTCAGAGCGAGACAGCAAACAGTCGGGCTAGCTTAGGTCCAATACACAGGTGGACGGTAGCCCGCATCCCCTCACTAAAAAAAAAACCCACACCAGGGGATTAAAAAAAAGCTTGGAAGGGGTTACCACAAGTAACCTAACACATCCTAACCTAATATATAATTATTATAAATAATATTGTTAGACTCTCGATAAAGAGTCTGCCAACATATTTTCTTTGCCAGCAATGTGTAAAATTTTAATAAAATAGGGTTGCAGTCTGAGCGACCACCTCATGAGCCTGGTGTTGTGGTTCTTCATGGCTTGGAGATATACTAGAGGATTGTGATCACTGTAGACAGAGACCACAAGTTTGTCCCACATATATATCAAAGTGCTCCAAAGCCAGTACCAGCAAAAGGGCTTCTTTTTCAATGGTAGAGTAAGCTCTCTGATGCGGCTGGAACCTGGTCGAAAAATATGCTACAGGCTGCAACTCCTCATCCCCGTTTTGCAATAGTACTGCCCTAACTCCAGACTCACAAGCATCAACCTGTAACGAGAAAGGTTCGGAGAAGTCTGGAGACAAAAGAATGGGTGCAGTACACAATAATCTTTTTGCTTTATCAAAAGCACTTTGACATTCTGGGGTCCAATTAAAGGGAACTTTGTGACTGGTAAGAGAGGTAATAATAAGCTTGTGGTGATTGGCTTGTTCACAGTGAACATTCATCTGTCATACGTGTGCTAGAAGTGTTAAGTGCTGCTTTCCCCAACAGTTAATTGTCATTTGTAAGCTTGTATTAAGACTTTAAAAGGCTCAGAGTGTGCTTCTGTGTAGCGACTCCTTACATTTGATAAATCAGTGTAATACATGCTCTGCTCAGTGTAACTGAACTATTAAATACGGTTACATAATTAAATTGCTTGTCCTAGTGTCATTGCTGTGTTTTCTAATACATTTTCTCGTTCAGACTGAAACTTTACTGCTAAATTCCCAGTAATATTTCAAATTGCAGTGTTCATCTGTGATGTGAGCGTGTAACTTATGCTTTGTATTTTTACTGTGAACAAGCTTACTCCTGCATAATGTTCATGAATACTTTCTCTCTTGAGTAATTCGGTTACCTTTAAACTGTGTTAAGCAAGAGTCAGCCTGTTAACATCTATGTTCCTTGCCATCTCATCTAGTAGGTTTAGCGCCTAGTTAAAATTGTAATAGTAACAATTTGCAATCATTATACTTCTAGTTATACATTGTGTAAATTGTTTTAGACTATTTGATCAACTGGATTGTAGTGTTTAACTTCTGATACATCAATTTAATGACTGCAGACTCGCACTGACACATAATAAACACATTAAAACGCTGGTACCTCTCCAGAAGCTGGGCCTAGTGTGTGACCTTGAGAAGTTGAGTGTGTTTATTACGACCAGCGGTGTACCACTCTCACCTATATTTACATCAACAAAAGTGTATTCTAAGTGATAAAGTGTACACTTGGTGTACTTGGTAGCACTTGTCATACATAGTAACGCGTGTGTAAGTGAGATTGTTTAGGTACTGGCTCATCTATCTACAGCTGCACACTTATGCTTGCATACATGTATAACATAGTAACGTGTGAGTTACCCAGGATGGACCAAGGAAGTCGACCAGAGTGATTTATCTCATTGTCATTGTAACATTACCTTTTTTTTTTTTTTTTTTTTTTTTTTTTTTTTTTTTTTTTTTTTTTTTTTTTTTTTTTTTTTTTTTTTTTTTTTTTTTTTTAGTAATACTGTTTACAATCTATGGTTGGGGTAAGAGATTGTCTTCAGCATTCATTGTGATGTCTGTTATATTATTACTTCAGTGAGGTACATTAGGTGGCAGTAGCCTGAACTAACTCAAGTGGAAGTTATCATTGAATTTGAACCTCATGTTTAATGTGATGTATGTCAGAATTCTAATTTTATGCTCAATATTACCTACTTTGTCTCTCTCTCTCTCTCTTTTCATCTTTGTAATTTGTGATAAGGTGTAAGACCTCGCCTGTACCATCCATTATATCATTATATGTACCATATTATTAACACACATACAAGAGGTCTCTGAGTGTGTTTTTGGTGGGGTGTGTGTCGTATTGAGTGGTGGTGGTCTGGGTAGAGTATGGTTGGAGGTGTTCATTGAACCTGAGCACTTGTGTCTTGTGATCTATTTTGGACTTCTGACTTTGTAGTGAATATTTGCTCTTGCATAAGCTATAAGGGAAAGATAAGCGAGGAATTCTTGTGTTGTGAGTCTTACACCAGATATCATCACTGGCAAACATGGCAACTGTCATAGAGGAACCTATTTCTGCAGGTGATGGAAATGATGATAGCTTCCAGACCTTTAAAAGTAAACAAAAGAGAAAAAGTGAGAAAGGACTAGAGCGTCGACGTAGTCAGACTCACTTGACTCGTACACAATGTGATACTAAACGTCCTTGGTGCACAGAGGCTGCAAGAAGTCTTTCTTCAAAGGAAGAATGTGTTAAGCTGAACTTCCCTGACAACACCCCGCTGCCTGCTAAGTGTGCATGGCTAATGGAAGCTGTAAACAAGCATCCTAACTCAAGGATCCAATTTAGGAAAAACACACACAACTTTGTGTTTGTGGAACAGAATAAAGAGCTGATCAATGATCTACTTAGTACACCTTATGGGGATATTAAGCTGCTCCGACCTCCATCAGACACTCACCACTTTAAAAAATGGGTCAGTATCATAATCTTTGGATACCCTCTCTGCATGGACCCATCCCATCTGACTCTAAGTGAGCATATCATCAAGCCTAAAAGACTTAAAGGAAAATCCCAAATTATTGCCAGTTGGGTAGGTCCTGTGCCCCTCCCCCGGAATATCTGGGTGCATGGTTTACGTTTCCTAAACATCGAAGTGTACCTACCCCCTAAACGTAGGTGTTACAAATGCCAGCACTATGGCCATGTTGCAGTAGACTGTGGAATACTACATTCTTGGTGTGGTAAGTGTGCTGGGAAACATTCCACTAGAGAATGCACAGTAGGCCCTGACAGCCGAAAATTTAAGTGTATTAACTGTAAAGAAGTTGGGGTTACAGTTTCCCACAAGGACTGCAGTCAGAACCCAAACAACCTTCGATGTAAACCTGATAACAGTCCTTTAATGGTAACTGAGGATGGGGCCATCCAGTCTACCACAGCCAGATCTGAGACTGAACCTCTGCAAAGTGTGCAAGAACCCCACCTCACTGCAAAGGATTCTGGTGATACCAGAATGCCATCACACACACCAGCTGTGGAGGAGCTAGCCATCCCTGCTAGCACATATGGAACTACTGGTCTGCCACTACAGATACCTATGGCTACACCTGAATATGGGGATGAGTTTGTCATTTCTCCCAATACACACAACTACAACAGTCAGACGGACACCACACAGGTAACCTCCCTGGAAATTGGAGATGAGTCAGATGCACAGGACCTACCTGCAATGAATGATGAAACAGAGAACACTAATGTAACCATGGTACCTGTTAAGGTGATAGGTGTTAAAGAAAGCACTAACCCAGAAGTGCCATCCTCCAGAGAGGCATTGGATTCGCCTGACCTTCCTCATATTATAACAACTTTCCAGAAAAAAATTGAGCATCTTGAACAGATCCTGACAAGCTTAATAAATATATGTAATCAGGATGATGATCTTGAGCATGGTGATGATGTCAAAAGTGCAGCAATCTCCGTTCAGCTTCCAGCAATTTGTGAGAAAGAAGCCCATAACTCTTGCCTTCAAGACTTGCCTTGGAACTGGCTGCCAATATGCCGAAAAATGCTTAAAAATAAAGGTCCTGAAGATAAAGACGTACAAACTATGCTATTTGCTCTTAAGTATCTGCACACTGTAGCCAAAGCATAATAGTTTTACCATCTTATGAGCAAGAGATTGTAATAACTCACTACAATGGATACATTACAAATCTTTTCATGGAACATTGCTTCCATCAGGAAGCGGTTGCCTGACTTACATCATATTAGTGCAACCAAGAATATTGATGTCATCTGTTTGCAGGAATGTAGATTGAAAGATGGAGCACCTCCACCAAACTTGCCTGGATATGCAGCTTATAACCTAAGGTCAACCAACTGTTGTGTGATGTATGTCAGAAAGAGCTTGCCACATTCACTCCTTTCCTTGCAGAGTCGAGTTAACATGCAGTATCATGGTGTCAAAGTACATGCAGGCGATTTTTCCATAAACATTTTTAATCTCTATGCCCCAGCGAACCAGCTTCGACCTGATGCTTTACCAGATCGCATCAATAGTGAACCTACCATCATTCTTGGAGATTTTAATGCCAGACATAAGAATATTGGTGGGTCTATAACAAACACCAATGGAACTAAACTAGTGAGATTGCTAAATGAGCATGATAATGTTCGAATTGTGGGCACTACTGAGCCTACTCACATATATGGTGGCATACTAGATCTGTGTCTTGGATTTAATACATCATATACGATGCATGACTCTGTCATAGTTGATGATCTTCTATCTGATCACTTCCCAAGACTAACAACTGTCAATCTTGATCACATCTCCAGCAATCAAGGAGCTAAATACAGAAGGAGGAAACTTATTCTCAAACCAGAACACAGAGACAACTTTATTAACCACTTGGATCAATGGTATAAGAATTACGAGCCCATTGGCACACAAAAATTTAATGATGATTTAATTACCACTATTGAGAGTGTTCTCACAGATCAAGTGGGCAGGAATAGGAAACAAAAACAATCCACTATAAATAACAATAAAAACCAATGTAAATACTCTAATGATCCACAGCTGCGCAATCTAACACATGCAGCTAGGAGGATTGGTAAAGCATACCGTGAATGTAGAACCCCAGACCTGCTCAGAACGTTCCAAGCTGCACTAACAAATGCAAGGAATAGAAAGGAAGAACTTAGGCAACAGGAATGGGAACAGTTTGTTAGTGGATTAAATAGGTCCACCCCTTTGAGTTTGGCTTGGAAAGGTATAAATAAAATAACCAGGAAAAAGACTGGCAATGTTGCTCATCCCTTTCCTCTTGAAAAAGCAAATGACCTCATAAATGACTGGTCCAAAACATCCAGGCATGAAAGCCTTCCATCTCATATTAGAAAAAATTTAGAGAGTACTTCTGAAGAAATGTTGAAACTGATTAATTTTATGAGCCAAAATATTGATGAGAGTGATTGCCTCTTTACCGAGTATGAATTAGATAATGCATTAACCAAAGGTCGATCAACTGCTCCTGGAGAGGATGGTATAACCTATGATATTCTCAGAACTCTAAGGCACGTGCCTGATAACCCTTTGTTGGCACTGTATAATCTCAGTTACATTGAGGGCGTTCTTCCTACTTCCTGGACCAATAGTCTCATTGTGCCTATCCCTAAGCCCCAACAGCCTGATACATTTAGGCCGATCTCCTTAACTAGTTGTCTTTGTAAAACTTTTGAAAGAATGATGCTTAACAGACTGTACTACAGAATCAGACACCAACTTTCCCCCTACCTCTATGGGTTCATGAAAGGTAAAAGTGTGCAGAACTGTATTTCCACCTTTCTCACTGCACACACCTCTACTAGTTTTACCACTTTTCTTGATCTAAAATCTGCATTTGATATTGCGAACAGAACCGTTATACTACATGAACTAGCCAAAATGAATATTGGTGGTAGCTTACTCTGCTGGATAATAGGATACCTGTCAAACAGAGTATCCTCTGTCCTTTACCAAGGCTTCAGAAGTGATTCTAAAGAAATGTCTTTAGGTACACCGCAGGGAGGAGTTCTTAGTCCCATGCTATTTAATATTCTGATTAATGCTCTCCTAAATGCTCTACCTGCCTCACCTAAACATATAGCTATAAGCTATGCTGATGATATCATGATCCATACAACAGGGCATAAGAAGATGAATACCATTCTTAATGAAGTTCAAGCAATTTGTAATCGACTAGGCCTCATAATATCTTCCTCTAAAACTAAGATATTAACAAGCAAACGACATCCCCCACCCATCTATTTGCAGGGTGAAATCATTAGCTACGTTAAAACTTACAGATATCTTGGTGTAGATGTACCCTTTAACAAATCCACTATACCACAACTAAACAAGAAATGTAAAGCTAGGCTAAATGCTCTCAAAGCTGTTGCTGGCTACAATCCCAACTATGGTGCAAATGTGAGAATCGTGAGAATGATGTACATAGCCTATGTTAGGTCCTTAATTGATTATGCTGCTCCCATGTTGATATTAGCTAGAGAAAGTTCTCTCCGACCCTTGGAGTTAATGCAAAATGAAGCTCTCAGGATTATTCTTGGCTGTCCCAGATCTACAAAAGTTCTTAACATGAGGAAGGAGCTTGGTATTTCTAGTATCAGTGATAGGATTGTTGAAATTAACACTGTACTCGGTATTAGAATGTTGAGAAACGAACCAGACACTGTCACAGTGAATCTTACCAAGTGTCTAGAGGTAAATACACACAGATCTAAATGGATTGTGAAAACGTGCAATTGCATTAAGTTTTATAACCTGCATGAACTGTATCACTGTAGGCAACAAGAGCATTTCACCCCTCCATGGAAGATGTGTTCATTTAATATCACATACCTACAAGTCCCTCCCAAGAAGCTCATTGCTAGTAATCCCTTCCTTAAATCTCTTGTTAGAGCAACTGCTCAAGAAGAAATTTCTCACCTAGCTGGTAGTAACAAGTTATCACAAGTTATATACACTGATGGATCTAAACAGGAGTCTTCTGGCAGGGCTGCATCTGCTCTTGTTGCCACCTCCCTAGTTAAGAACGATAATAAATTTGTTGAGTTAGGCATAAGAATTAACAACTGGGCGTCTACACTGCAAACTGAATTGTTTGCAATCCTAATGGCGCTAAAGCTAACCTATGACACTGAGCTTGACTCTATCATCATTACTGATTCTATGTCATCATTGAAGGCTCTTGACTCATGTAATGACTCCAACAACATGCTCATTGGGGAAGCCAGGTATAGATACTCAAAAATTAGGGACAAAGGAATTAATGTACAATTGCTATGGATCCCATCACACATTGGATTACTCCTTCATGATAAAGTTGATATGTTAGCCAAGAAGAGTATCGAGAAGGAGAATGTAGAATATAACTTTGGTATAACTGTGTCTAGCATTAGGAATAATATTAGGAGAGAAGTAAATAATGAAAATGATTGTTATAGGAATGCAGTTAGAAGCCTGTGTAGATCTATAACCCACTATGATAACATGAACGTAGATAAGTATGTTTATGGAGCAACTTGCAATGTGAACAGACTGACTGATGTTGTAGTGGCCAGGCTTAGGCTTGGTTACAAGTACTTCTGGCAGTTTGGGAGACACACAGATGATGATCAAACTAAATGTAAATTATGTGATCAGGCATATGGTCACTCTCTTGAACACTATGTGCTTAATTGTCCACTTATTGAGGAATACAGAGACAGACAGTATAATAACCTATGTGACATGTCAAGATATCTTATTAATGAAAATAAGATACCAGATATACTAAGCAAATTTCCTAAATTTGCTTGTAACAGATAAGTGAACTATAGATATGTAGATATAAATCCATATGTATTCCTGTTAACCCTTTGGGGCCTAGTTCCTAGGCCTTTTGTGTATCCATATGCTCTCGCGCTACCGTCCACAGGATGGATATGGGGTGCACAATAAACTAGCCACTTCGGTGGCAAAATCTAAAATCTAAGAGAGGTAAGAGGGGCTACAATATCTGAAAAATTCTTACCGAATCTTCTCTAAAATCCTATCATGCCTAGGAAACGTTGAAGAGATTTCCTATCATGTGGAACTGGGTAATCTTTAATGGCAAGAGCTTTAGCAAGTTTAGGAGCAACTTTACCACTACCTACTTCATGGCCTAGGAAAGTGACAGTGGCCTGGCCAAAGGAAGATTTAGATAAATTAACAGTTAAATGGGAACTCTGAAAGGTCTCAAAAAGAGCCTTAAGTCTAAATAGGTGTTGATCCCAAGTATCTGACACCACAACAATATCATCCAGGTACGCTGCCATGCCTTCAAGTCCTTTAATAGCCTGATGGATAAGTTTCTGGAATGAAGAGGGGGAGTTTTTCATTCTGAAAGGGGTAACTGTATATTGATAATGACCTCCTGGAATTATGAAGGCAGAGATTTCCTTCGCCTTATCTGTCAAAGGTACCTGATAGTAACCTTTAAGGAGATTTAACTTGGATACAAAAGTAGCCTTACCCACAAAGTTGATTACATCATCCAGACGAGGAAGAGGGTAAGCATCTGTGATTGTGACCTCATTCACCTTACGGTAGTCTGTACACATATGAAACCCTCCATCAGCTTTTTTAACAAGGATGCATGGTGAAGCCCATTTACTAGACTCCTCCTCCACTAAACCATGCTCTAACAGAAATTCTACTTCCTGCTGAAGTAGTCTCTGCTTTTCAGGATTAGCTCTGTAGGGGGAGAGTTTAATAGGTTTAGAATTTCCCACATCTACATCATGATAACCTAACGTACATTTTTTCGGCACATCCGAAAAAATATCAGGGTTTGACTGTAGAGGCGCAGTTAAACTTGTTGCTGGAGTTTCAGACAGCCCCTACATTAAAGGGTTAGGGTCCTTGAGGAGGACAGTTTGAAAGTTTAACATCAATTTCAGAAATAGAGTGCAAAGAGTCAGAGTCGTCCTCAGAGGAAGAGGACTGTGAGGGAAAAGTTCAACAGATAGGAGTAGCAAGTGAGTATATGGTAACAATAGTTTGATTGCCGGCTACTTGTTAAGGTAGGGTAAGTCTAACTCCCGCTATTCCCCCCTCCCGCCGAAAGGTGACATGTGGGGCTCCGGTCATACAATAATCACTCGACTCACAGCTCCCAGCACTACTGTAAGTACACGCCTGCTCATATTCTAGTGGACTTATTGGTTGAAAGCTTCACTTTTTATGTTTGCTTTAATAAATAATAGTGTTTATCTTTGTGAATTAATATTTCTTTTTCTATTCATTAATTTTCCTGAGGAGGAGCCAGCCTTGGTAATACTGTCTGAAGCTGTTACAGGGCTGAGTAAGCCTTCACAAGTGGCGACCTTGCCAGGATTCGCATATCATCAAGTAATGTTAGATCCTTCTTCTAAGCAGTACACCACTTTTCCTACGCACCAAGGACTGATGCAGTTTGGTAACTGCCTGTGCTACCTATGTGAGACTGATGAGAAAGGTCTTGGGTAATATGCCAAATGTTTTAGTTTATTTTGATAACAGTTACGTAATGACATCCACTTGGGGCGCACATATCCAAACATTAACATCAGTTTTGCGTAGGTTACGCTCACATGGCCTCACTGCCAAGCTGAAGAAATGCTTCCTTGGGTATAACAAGATTAGATATCTTGAACTGATAATTTCTAATAACTCTTTGCAGCCTCTCCCCAGTAAGATCAAAGCTTTATTAGAATTTAAATTAGCCAAAACCAAGAAGCTCATGCTTCTTGGTTCTGTAAATTTTTATGCACGGGTTTATCCAGAACCTTACTGATCTTACAGGCATCTTATCTGACTTCCTTAAAAAGTCTGTGAAGGAACCTCTTGAACTTTCCGAGGGAGCATTCACCAAATTCAACTTCAATAACAAAAACATAAAGTGGGATGAAGTAAACCAAATCCTACCTGATATAAGCTGGGAAGATATACTAAGCAACACAGACCCCAACTTATGCCTAGAACAGATTAACTCGGTGGCACTCGATGTATGCACAAGGCTTATTCCTCTAAGAAAAAGGAGGAGTAGATGTAAAATAGAAAGCGACAGGCGCTCCCTTTACAGGCGACGGAAAAGAATAACAGAGCGGCTAAAAGAGGTAAATATATCTGAAAGGCATAGGGAGACACTGGTCAGAGAAATAGCAAGCATCGAAATTAAGCTAAAGGAATCTTATAGGAGTCAGGAATCATGGGAAGAACTAAAAGCCATAAATGAAATCGAAAGAAACCCAAAGTATTTCTTCTCCTATGCCAAATCAAAGTCGAGAACAACGCCCAGTATTGGGCCCCTACTTAAACAAGATGGCTCCTACACAGATGACAGCAAGGAAATGAGTGAGCTACTCAAGTCCCAATATGACTCAGTTTTTAACAAGCCGCTAACCTAGAAAATGTACAGAGAACCTTCACGGCGCGCATAACGGAGATAAAACACCTCAATTACTGGGAGCGCTTGAGGTTTCTGAACCTGTATTCCCTGGAATGCAGGCGGGAGAGATACATGATTATATACACCTGGAAAATCCTAGAGGGACTAGTACCGTAGTTGCACACGAAAATCACTCACTACGAAAGCAAAAGACTTGGCAGACAATGCAACATCCCCCAATGAAAAGCAGGGGTGTCACTAGCACGTTAAGTGACCATACAATAAGTGTCAGGGGCCCGAGACTGTTCAACTGCCTCCCAGCATACATAAGGGGGATTACCAACAGACCCCTGGCAGTCTTCAAGCTGGCACTGGACAAGCACCTAAAGTCGGTTCCTGACCAGCCGGGCTGTGGCTCGTACGTTAGTTTGCGTGCAGCCAACAGTAACAGCCTGGTTAATCAGGCTCTGATCCACCAGGAGGCCTGGTCACAGACCGGGCCGCGTGGGCGTTGACCCCCGGAACTCTCTCCAGGTAAACTCCAGGTAGCTCGGAAAAAGTTTAATGAGATTAAAAATATCTTCTCGAAAGACCCTATACTTAAGATTCCAGATATTAATAAAACATTTTGTTTAAGAACTGATGCCTCCAATACTGGCTTAGGTGCAGTGTTACTACAATACCATGATGGTACTCCCTTCCCTGTATGCTTCCTAAGCCGGAAACTTCTTCCTGCAGAAATGAGATACTCCACCACAGAAAAGGAATGTTTGGCCCTTGTGTGGGGTATCTCCAAGCTTAAATTTTATTTACTGGGAAAAGAATTAATTTTAGAGACAGATCACAAACCTTTGATATACCTAGAAACTTTTAAGGGAACCAACAGTCGCCTCTTGAGGTGGACATTGGCTCTCCAAGCTTTTAAGTTCCATATTGTGTATATCAGTGGTTCATCCAATTATTTCTCTGACTGGTTATGTCGTGACAGTCAGTAGAAGATTTGTTGCCTTACGCGACTTCCACATGTTAGAGCTTTTTCCTCGCCTATTCTTCTTATACTCCTTGACTACAAGTCTTGGTATGGGGGAGTGTGAGGGAAAAGTTCAACAGATAGGAGTAGCAAGTGAGTATATGGTAACAATAGTTTGATTGCCGGCTACTTGTTAAGGTAGGGTAAGTCTAACTCCCGCTATTCCCCCCTCCCCCCCCAAAAGGTGACGTGTGGGGCTCCGGTCAAACAGTAATCGCTCGACTCACAGCTCCCAGCACTACTGTAAGTACACGCCTGCTCATATTCTAGTGGACTTATTGGTTGAAAGCTTCACTTTTGACCAATAATGAACTTAGTCCTTTCAGTCTTGCTCTAAGTTGACTGTTGTAATAATCACCACGTCTTTTAGGTATTGTACTTATCATGGAGAGTGATTTCTTAAGCAGTGGGTAACCTGTCTCTCTTTCCAGCTTGGAATGACAGATTGGGTCACCTGCCAACCAACGAGAAGTATTGAAGGAGACGGACTAACGTCCTGAGACGTCCCCTTTTGGACCTACTTACCTGTGTATATGTATGCAGTCGCAGGACATAACCCCTCATCATTGCAGTGGATAAGAGCCTGCTTTCCTGTCATCTGGACTGATTATTCATGGATATAGACTCTGTGAAGAACTAGCCGTTGGGTTGTCACCAACACCTGCGACACCCCCCCCCCCCACATCATCAGCAACGGCTACGATTTCTACAAGACGGTGTCAACCTCCACCAGACACCCCAGTATCACTATATATATATTAGCGTTGAATTCAAATGTCATTTTTTCATTTAATTTTTCATTTTTCTTTCAAATAGGATACTCCTTCATGTTTCACTGTTTTATGTTTGCTTTAATAAATAATAAAGTGTTTATCTTTGTGAATTATTATTTCTTTTTCTATTCATTAATTTTCCTGAGGAGCCAGCCTTGGTAATACTGACTGAAGCTGTTACAGGGCTGAGTAAGCCTTTACAAGGACAAAGTCATTACTGGGACTTTATCTGGTGTATGAAAAGATTTTAATTGATTAATGTGGTAAGTTTTAGTTTTTGAGGTCTTATCAAGGGGAGCTACCACATAATTTACATCAGATAATTTACTTACAATTTGCATAGGTCCCGTAAATCTAGCTTTCAAGGTGTGGCCAGGTATAGGTTCCTGCACCAACACCTTGTCTCCTGGATGGAAGGAGCGGAATTGTGTATTTCTGTCATACCTCTGTTTCATCTTATTTTGAGCTGTCTTTAGGTTAGCCTTCGCTAACTGACGTGCCACCTGCAACCTAGAAGAAGGGTTGTAGAGTGTTGAGCTAACGTCTTCTCCCATCCATCCTTCTTTGAGCACCCGAAGAGGACCTCGTACATTGTGCCCAAGGATCAGCTCAAACGGATTGTACCAGGTTGACTCTTGCACCGTTTCTCGTACTGAGAACAGCAACAAAGGTAATGATTCATCCCAGTCTGTAGGAAAATGCATGCAAAAAGTTCTCATCATGGTTTTTAACGTCTGATGGAATCTTTCCAAGGCGCCTTGGGACTGACGATGATAGGCAGTGGATAAGTTGTGGATTATCCCTAACCTAGTTAATGCTTCCCTAAATGCTTTGGCAGTGAAGTTAGTACCTTGATCACTTTGAATAGTTTTAGGAATGCCAAAACAAGAAATAAATCTTGTTAAAGCTTTGAGAATAGCTTTAGTATTAATACTGCTCATGGGAATTGCTTCAGGATATCTAGTTACTCTCTCCATAATGGTAAATA
This sequence comes from Cherax quadricarinatus, assembly GCF_038502225.1. Taxonomy (NCBI): domain Eukaryota; kingdom Metazoa; phylum Arthropoda; class Malacostraca; order Decapoda; family Parastacidae; genus Cherax; species Cherax quadricarinatus. The sequence continues at coordinate 41,975,341 of NC_091317.1, forward strand.
AATACTGATTTCCCGACTTTGACCTAGGTAGTGGACCTACACAATCTATAATTAAATCTGCAAAAGGTTCTCCATCAGCAGGTATAGGTTGAAGAGGTGCAGGTTTAATGGAATGTCCAGGTTTCCCTACTTGCTGACATTCTCGGCAACACCGGATATGATTCTTCACATCCTGCTTTAATTTTGGTCAATAAAATTCTTTTGTAATTCTATATGTTTTAGTAATTCCTAAGTGACCTCCTAATGAAGTATTATGAGCTATATTCAATATTTGAGGTCTAAACTTTGTTGGAACTACTAACCTGTCAGACAATTGCAGGCCCTCTATCTCCTTACCAGTCTCAGTGCAGATCAAATAATCGTTTTTAAGTTTATACTTGACCGGATGATCCAAAGAGGATTTACCCATGGCTGCCTGAAAAGCGAAATTTAAGAAGAGTCCTTTCGTTGTTCCTCCCGGAAGGACAGTCCCTCGGGCATGGAAACAGATATCTGGCAATCCTGCAACCTGGGAATAGGAAGGCTTGATCGGGGTCTGTTCACTCGATTTACGAGGCTTCGGCCGGTGTGCCTCGTAAAACAACGTGGCTATTCCGAGATCAGAGTCGTCCAAGGATAGGTCAACATTCTCGCCAGACAACCCACGGGATGTTGCCCGAGTTATGGCCAACACCAGAGAAAAATTAATCATTATGGGTTCAGGACACACACTAGCAGTGGTAATGTTATTACCCAGTAATAACATGGCATCTTTCATGGGGAATCCTTCGGATACACCCACAGTCAAGTATCCAGTGTAATATTTGCACTGTACATAAATTTTATGCAAAGGGACAGAATATATAGCTCCTCCAAATGCTTCCAACAAAACGGAGGAATTTAAGGAGGTGTTCTTTGAAAGGGGTAATACTCCCTCTTATAAGTGAGCAATATGCTCCAGTATCTCTAAAGGTTTTGACTTCAGTTGTTTCGGAGTTTTCCTGAAGGGAAATAAGACTCTTACAATAATAAGGGGCCATCCCTTTTTCTACTACTCTCGGGGACATATTACTAGGGATATTAGAGATTTTCCCAATGGCTTGGGGTTTGTGGGGGCAGTTGGGACGGATGTGACCTATTTGGTTACAGAGGAAGCAGACGACAGACTTTCCCTTTACTCCCTGCTTACGTCGCAACTGGAGTCGCTCTGGCTGGTGTCTCTCTGGATACTGTTGTCGAGATGCACCATGTTGAGTGGTTTGTCTCTCACCAGGTGGACCATAAGCTGAGAAGCGTGGCTCACCAGGCGACTTAGTTGGCTGACGTAGACGTTCTCCCTCCGGCTGGCAGTTCATTCTCCAAGGTTGACGATCTCTGCTCATGCCAGGCTGTTGAAAAGAGAGACGGGACCGCTCGGACAAGGAGCGGTTAGTTTCAAAGGTATCAGCCAACCTGGCTGCCTCCAATGCAGTGGTTAAGTCACGATCCTGCAGAAAGACTCGAACCTCTGGTCCCACAGACTCCAGCAGGTTGTCAATCAGAATAAGCTGCACTAGATCATCGAAGGTAGCGACACCACTTGCTTTATACCAGCTGGTAAAAGCTTTGGTCTGCTGTCGCACAAAATCAACCAGGGATTGACCAAGCTGTCGCCTGCCTAATTTAAACAACTTTCTGTACTTAGCTGGGATACATGTATATGCTCCCAAAACTGTGGTCTTCACTACTTTATAATCAGAAAATTCAGTGTCATTTAACACTGACGTAAATTCCTGTGCCTTACCAACCAAACAATGCTGTGTGAACCAACGATGCCCAATGCTGTTCTGGCCACCTCAAGGCTCGAGCCTGATTTTCGAAGCTTTCAAAAAATTGTTCTGGTTCGGCCTCATTGAAGCGGGGAACAAGCTGTACTGCTTTCTGTAAACTAAAGTCATTTACAGAATGCAAAAACTGCCTCCTTTCTTTTTCCCTATCAAATTCTTCTTTTGCAAATGCTCTCTGTTCCCTAGTCTGCTCAAGATTGATTTTTGCCAGCTCAAGTGCCAACGCCGCTGATTCACCTTGAGACAACCCTGCTGCACTATACTGACGATTTTGCTCCGTTGATGTATCATCTTCCTCCTGCGAGAACATAGGAGTTTTTTCCCTAGCTCCCGTAGAGGGAGGAGTCTGATGTGCCATCTCTTCTTCTCGAAGTTTGTCAGTGATCAGTGAATGCAGTTGCGCAGCTGTGAGAGTGCGTTCGTAATCAATGCCAATGGAACGAGCAATTTGCCAACAACGCTGTAGGGACAATTTAGGTAGGTTAAACAAAGTATATGCCGACACCAGACGTCTGACTCGTCTAGGTGGCATACCACAATGTATAAGTTATTTGCTATGCACAGTACGATTGCAGAATACCCCAACGTAACACGTTATTTGCAGAACACGCTTAGCTATGCACAGTACGATTGCAGAATACGCATACAAGGTGGATACGCAATAGCAAAGCTGACTGCAAAATCTTCACACCGAACAGGCTAGTAGCGAGCTGTTGAACGATCACACAATAGCAAGGCTGACCATAGCAAAGCAACTGACACGCAAAGTTTGTAAAGCGTTGGCAAAGCTAATGCAATGCCAGGCAGCAAGCTACACACTGTTCCACAAGATTGACCGTAGCGAAGCGAGCACACTGAACAAGCTAGAAGCGAGCTGTTGAACGATCACACAATAGCAAGGCTGACCATAACAAAGCAACTGACAGGCAAAGTTTGTAAAGCGTTGGCAAAGCTAATGCAATGCCAGACAGCAAGCTGCACAATGTTCCTGCTACCAGCTTCACCCTAGGCTCAACCTTTTCTCTAAGTCCAGCTCCAGCTCTCGGACAGGCTACCCATATTAGAACCCATGATTCCAAATGGCCTGTTATCCTGGGTGTAAAGGGAGCAAAATAAACACAGCAGAAAAGTTTTGACTTATATTATCCTTCACCAATTTAGAACAGAAGTATGTACACTATATACACTATGTACAGTGATAGGTATTAGTGCACTCCACGGTAAGCAAGGCAGAATAGAAGCCACTAGAGAGCAGACCGTGCTTCAACCAGCTCTAGAATGGGAATGACAAGGGCAGACAGGAGAGTGGTACCCACATAACCTCTGCGATTGCCAAAACCATCTTCTTATTGGCTGGAACCTGGGTACTAGTTGAATGACGGGGCCCCATCGTCAACTCTCAATACCTGGTTCGCTGGTTGGAGGAGATAACGAATAAAGGTTATGACTAATATATGGATATAAGAGAAGAGAATCACACACCATGTGTTGGTGCCCATGACACACACCGAGCTGTTGTTGTTGTTAAGGGCCCCGATAGGTGGTGCAGTATTATCCTGCTGCTGCTCCCCACAGGAGCAGTATCACTACAATCTCCCCCTTCTAAAATATCAGAGACAGTAATCTCCCAAACTGGTAGGTGGGCGACGTATACGTCCCGACCTTCGTAGCCCTTGAGGGCCCCATCGTCAACCCTCAGTTACCTGGTACGCTGGTTGGGGGAAATAGCCTGTGAATTAGGGTGTGTACATGCGCCGAATAAAGGTTACATACTCTTTGCATGCCACACAGGTCTCTCGAAAGGCTGGGTGGATTTTATGAGATGAGTCTTCTCTGGCTGATGAAAGTTTGGCTTGCACTCTGCACATACTCTTCATGCTCTGATCACTTGTTGAACATCTTCCACTGAGTAGGGCATGTTCTTTGATTTGACAAAATTGTACAGGCACATAACTCCTGGGTGACACAAAGCCTTATGGAGTGCTGAGAGTGATTGCAAATCGTGACATGCTGCTCCACAGTGGGACCCAGAGAATGCATCAAGTGAGATGTTCTCTTTACCCGGTCGGTACAGAATATCAGAGTCATAACACGATAGTTCCATCCCCCAGCGTAATATCTTGTCATTCTTTATCCTACTTTTGTGCTTCTTGTCGAACATATACATCACGGACCGTTGGTCAGTCCTTATGGTGAAATGTCTACCAGTTAAATAATGCCTCCAGTGGCGAACTGCTTCTATGATGGCCTGGGCTTCCTTTTCTACAGCAGCGTAGCACTTCTCTGATCCTTGAAAAGTTCTCGAAAAGAAGGCTACTGGTCGTCCTGCCTGAGATAAGACTGCAGCAATAGCAATGTCAGATGCATCCGTTTCCACTTTGAATGGTAGGGACTCATCAATGGATTGAACTACTGAGTTTTCAATGTCCTGTTTGAGAGTATGGAAAGCGGCTTCTGCTTCCTTTGTCACAGGAAATGTGGTAGCACTCAATGGGCGGACTTTACTTGAATAGTTGTAGATCCATTGTGAGTCATAAGCAAAGAGACCAAGAGTTCTTCGGAGTGACTTTTTGTCTTGAGGCATTGGAAGTTCCCATAGAGGTCGTAGTCGTTCAGGGTCTAGGAATATTGAACCTCCTTCCACTACATAACCAAGGATGCTAAGCCTTTTAGTTGAAAAAGTGCACTTTTTCTCATTGTAACTGATATTTTTCTTTTTGGCGGCTTCCAAAAGCTTATCAAGGTTTGCATCATGTTCCTCCTGGGTCTTGCCACAAATGGTAACATTATCTAAATACGCATAAGTTCCCATGAGTTGCTCTTCCTGAATGAGTGAATCCATAATTCGTTGGAAGCAGGCTACCCCATTAGTGACTCCAAAAGGGACTCTGGTAAACTGATACAGGCCATCACTAGCCTGAAATGCTGTGTATGGTTTATATTCATTCCTTAAAGGGACTTGATGATAGGCACTCTGTAGATCAATTGTGCTAAACACATAGTACTGAGCAATTTTGTTCACTGTATCATCAATTCGAGGTAGAGGGTACCCATCAAGAAGTATAAATTTGTTGATTGTCTCAGAGTAATCGATAGCCAGTCTCTGTTTTCTATAATCATCCTTAATAACATCAACCTGTGCACGCCAAGGGGAATTACTTGGTTCTATAATACCCTCCTTCAGCAGCCTCTGAGTTTCTTTCTCAATGAACATCCGATCCTCATAAGAATAGCGGCGTGGCTTAGCTGATATAGGATGGCAATCCGCAGTAAGATTTGCAAACAGCTTTGGTGGATCTACCCTTAAAGTGCTAAGTCCACAGACAACAAGAGGAGGCAGTTCACCTCCATATGTTAAGGTAACACTACCAAGCAGCTTCTGAAAGTCCTGACCATGGATAAAATCAGAGCACAGTTGTGGCAGAATAGCTAAATGTATATCTTGATAATCCTCTCCATTAACTCTGAGATTTACCTTACAAAACCCTAAGGTTTGAATAGAGAGAGATGTTGATGCCATGGAAACGGTACCTGATGAGTGATGTACAGTCAAGGAGTGGCGTTTAACTAAGTCAAGGTTGATGAAACTCTCTGAGCTGCCACTATCAATAAGACCATCTACTTCTGTTCCTTTGATGAATACTTTCACAACTGCCTTTGACAGTGAATTTTGAGTAGCTGCAGAAGTCACTGTTGCTAGAGTCGCATGATCACTGGAATGTGTGGAGGCACTAGCTCTTGTTGATGCATTAGCACGACATACTTTAGCAAAATGACCTTTCTTGTGGCATTTATGGCACATTGCTTCACGAGCAGGACACTTTGTACGTGGATGTCTTGAAAAACCACAAAAGAAACACACCGTACCTGCTGCTGCTGTCACTGAGGCAGGTTCCACAGTAACTTCATTGCAAGAGTCTTGGTCATGAACACGGAGTTCCACGAGTCTGGCCCTGGGGCAGAGTGAATGGGTATGTCATTTATCGCCTGTTCGAAGTCATTTGGCGTCAGGATAACATCGAATAGGCTTGTGTTAACCAAATTTTGTGGCTCTCTCATAAAAAATTCATTTTGATCTTCGACTCTCAGTCTGGTTAGCGGCTTGCTAAAAACTGAGTCATATTGGGACTTGAGTAGCTCACTCATTTCCTTGCTGTCATCTGTGTAGGACCCATCTTGTTTAAGTAGGGGCCCAATACTGGACGTTGTTCTCGACTTTGATTTGGCATAGGAGAAGAAATACTTTGGGTTTCTTTCGATTTCATTTATGGCTTTTAGTTCTTCCCGCGATTCCTGACTCCTATAAGATTCCTTTAGCTTGAGTTCGATGCTTGCTATTTCTCTGACCAGAGTCTCAGTACGCATTTCAGATACATTGACCTCTTTTAGCCGCTCTGTTATTCTTTTCCGTCGCCTGTAAAGGGAGCGCCTGTCTCTTTCTATTTTACATCTACTCCTTTTTCTTAGAGGAATAAGCCTTGTGCATACATCGAGTGCCACCAAGTTAATCTGTTCCAGGCCTAAGTTGGGGTCTGTGTTGCTTAGCATATCTTCCCAGCTTATATCGGTTAGGACTTCGGTTTACTTGGTCCCAATTTATGTTTTTGTTATTGAAGTTTAATTTGGTGAATGCTCCCTAGTGAGTAGTCTCATTATGTCGGTCTGGGGCTCCACGCATACATGTCTGAACCTCAATTATGTTGTGATCTGAGTATATTGTTTTTGATATGGTGACATTTCTTATCAGATCATCATTGTTAGTGAAGATGAGGTCTAGTGTATTCTCCAGTCTAGTAGGCTCTATTATTTGCTGATTTAAATTGAATTTTGTGCAGAGATTTAAAAGCTCGTGTGAGTGTGAGTTTTCATCAAAGCTGCCTCCTGGTGTTATTACTGGAACAATATTATTTGCTATATTCCTCCATTTTAGGTGCCTTAAGTTGAAATCCCCCAGGAGCAAGATGTTGGGTGCAGGAGCTGGAAGATTTTCCAGAGAGTGGTCAATTTTTAACAGCTGTTCCTGGAATTGCTGGGATGTTGCATCCGGAGGCTTGTAGACTACCACTATGACTAGGTTTTGGTTCTCGACCTTTACTGCTAAAACTTCCACTACATCATTTGAGGCATTTAGCAGTTCTGTGCAAACAAGTGACTCTGCAATGTACAGGCCAACCCCCCCGTTTTGCCTGTTCACTCTCACATCTGTATAGGTTGTAACCTGGGATCCATATTTCGTTGTCCAAGTGATCCTTTATGTGGGTCTCACTGAAAGCCGCGAACATTGCCTTTGCCTCTGCAAGCAGTCCACGGATGAAAGGTATTTTGTTGTTTGTTGCTGGCTTTAGACCCTGTATATTTGCAAAGAAGAATGTCATCGGACTGGTGGTATTGTTGGTACTGGGGGGGGATTTTTTTCCGGCATTAGTATCTGTATCTGTTGGTTTGGAGTGGAGGCCATCGACTGTGGTTCCACTCCAGGAATGACTGGATTTGGTGTACGATTTCTGCCATTTCCTGCCAGTTTTTTTCCTTCCTGGCACTAAAAAACCTCTCCCTCTTGAGTGGCTGTGGCTACCCAGGTTTTCCCATGGCCTGGATGTTTTGTATCTTTTTGTCCCCTTTAGATGGTGTGCCTGGCAATTTAAGTTATAGCAGAGTCTTTCCTGTACTGAAGAGGTACACATTTCAGGGTGAAAAAGCTTACAGGAAGGGAGTTTGCATTTTCCTGTTGTCATATGGGCATGACATTTTCTAGGGTGGTCATACTTGCACGTCCCGTCTGTTTTTCCAGATTTCCCATGTCTGCAGATACCAAGTGCATAGTATGTGCACAGGCTTGGTTTCCGTTTGCCTTGGGTTTCTGTGACTGTATTTCCTGTTGGTGCATGTTTCCCTGTCTTATTCCTATCCTCCCTAGCACCAGCAATGGAGCTCCCACCAGTTGTTTTTGGTAATATATCCTCACTATTGCTAGTGGAGTCCTCTTGTTTGCTATTTCCTGCGGTATTTCTAGTTTGCAATATTGGTTTTATCTTATCTTTGACTACACTTGTTTCCCCGCTACGGCTCCTGTCCCCTATGAAGTCATTTATATGTATTCCTTCCTGCGTATAATTCCCAACTACCTGGACAAAATCTCCAGCTTCACCATTACTGTCTCCCAGGACAGCACCTCCAGCTTCACCATTACTGTCTCCCAGGACAGCACCTCCAGCTTCACCATTACTGTCTCCCAGGACAGCACCTCCAGCTTCACCATTACTGTCTCCCAGGACAGCACCTCCAGCTTCACCATCACTATCTCCCAGGACAGCACTATCAGCCCCACATTTACTGACTACCAGGACATCACCTCCAGCCTTACAGTTTCTGACTACATGACCAGTATCCCGGTGGTCTGGTGGCTAAAGCTCCCGCTTCACACACGGAGGGCCCGGGTTCGATTCCCGGCGGGTGGAAATTCCGACACGTTTCCTTACACCTATTGTCCTGTTCACCTAGCAGCAAATAGGTACCTGGGTGTTAGTCGACTGGTGTGGGTCGCATCCTGGGGGACAAGATTAAGGACCCCAATGGAAATAAGTTAGACAGTGTTGATAAATTAGACACATGTGCAACTCTTGGGTATCTTTATTGAGGAAACGTTTCGCCACACAGTGGCTTCATCAGTCCATACAAAGGAGAATCTTGAAGAACAGGAGGAGAATGAGGTAATCAGTCCCTTAACCTTGAGTCGATGTGGTCAGTCCATCAATCTTGATTGATGGACTGACCACATCGACTCAGGGTTGAGGGACTGATTGCCTCATTCTCATCCTGTTCTTCAATATTCTCCTTTGTATGGACTGATGGGGCCACTGTGTGGCGAAGCGTTTCCTCAATAAAGATACCCAAGAGTTGCATATGTGTCTAATTTATCAACATGTCGGTTCTCTGAACCATTCATCTACAAGTTAGACAGTCCTCGATGACGCACTGACTTTCTTGGGTTATCCTGGGTTGCTAACCCTCCGGGGTTAAAAATCCGAACGAAATCTTATCTCTCTTATCTTATCTTATCAGTACCATTCAGCCCAGACTTTTTATGTTCCCATCTGTTGTAGAAAGCTTCCAGGTTGTCTATGAAAGCAGCTTTGATGTTATCCTCTTTTAATACCCTTGTGATTTTAGTCCACAGATTTTCCTCATTTGGGCATACCCAAAAACACTTCCTTGTGGTTTCCATCTCACATTGGTCTTCAGATGCATGATAGAACTGATGAAATGGCTAAGCTGTATGCTTTCAAAGATGGAGTAGATTACAATCTTGGCTTGTCATGTAGCAGTTTGAGAACAATAATACGAAAAGAACTTCAACTGAATTTTATTGACTTAAGACTCAGGGAGACTGACACCAGCCAGCCCATCTATCATCATTCTATCATGCAGGAGGAACCACATGTCTATGGTGCATCCAACAAAATAAGCAGACTCTTGGACGTCACTACCGCCCGGCTCCGGCTGGGTTACAAGTATCTTTGGCAGGTTAAATCATCACCACCAGATGTAGACCAAACGAAATGTAAACTTTGCCAGATGGACCCTGCGCCATTATGTACTGGAGTGCGATAAAATTAATGAATTTAGAGACAACTCACTCAGAAATGTTCAAGAAATGGCAAAGTATTTTATCCACAGTGGTATATTACAGACCATTCTGGAGAAATACCCTGACTTTGCTAGCTGTAAATAAAGCATTACCATGTGAGTGTGTGTGTGTATGTATGTATGTGTGTGTGGCATGCAAAGAGTACGTAACCTTTATTCTGCGCATGTACACACCCTCATTTACAGGCTATCTCCCCCAACCAGCGAACCAGGTGACTAAGAGTTGACGATGGGGCCCCGTCGTTCAACTAGTAACCAGGTTCCAGCCAATAAGAAGATGGTTTTGGCAATCGCAGAGGTTATGTGGGTACCACTCTTCTGTCTGCCCTTGTCATTCCCATTCTAGAGCTGGTTGAAGCACGGTCTGCTCTCTTGTGGCTTCTATTCTGCCTTGCTTACAGTGGAGTGCACTAATACCTATCACTGTACATAGTGTATATAGTGTACATATTGCTGTTCTAAATTGGTGAAGGATAATATAAGTCAAAACTTTTCTGCTGTGTTTATTTTGCTCCCTTTACACCCAGGATAACAGGCCATTTGGACTCCTGGGTTGTAATAGAGTGTGTGTGTGTGTGTGTGTGTGTGTGTGTGTGTGTGTGTGTGTGTGTGTGTGTACTCACCTAATTGTGGTTGCAGGGGTCGAGACTCAGCTCCTGGCCCTGCCTCTTCACTGATCGCTACTGGATCCTCTCTCTCTCTGCTTCCTGAGCTTTGTCATACCTCTTCTTAAAACTATGTATGGTTCCTGCCTCCACTACTTCACTTGCTAGGCTATTCCACTTGCTGACAACTCTATGACTGAAGAAATACTTCCTAACGTCCCTGTGACTCGTCTGAGTCTTCAGCTTCCAGTTGTGACCCCTTGTCCCTGTGTCCCCTCTCTGGAACATCCTATCTCTGTCCACCTTGTCTATTCCCCGCAGTATCTTGTATGTCGTTATCATGTCTCCCCTGACCCTTCTGTCCTCCAGTGTCGTCAGTCCGATTTCCCTTAACCTTTCCTCGTACGACATTCCCTTGAGCTCTGGGACTAGCCTTGTTGCAAACCTTTGTACTTTCTCTAACTTCTTGACGTGCTTGACCAGGTGTGGGTTCCAGACTGGTGCTGCATACTCCAGCATGGGCCTAACATACACAGTGTACAGTGTCTTGAACGATTCCTTATTAAGGTATCGGAACGCTATTCTCAGGTTTGCCAGGCGCCCGTATGCTGCAGCGGTTATTTGGTTGATGTGTGCCTCCGGTGATGTGCTCGGTGTTATGGTCACCCCAAGGTCTTTCTCCCTGAGTGAGGTCTGTAGTCTTTGTCCACCTAGCCTATACTCTGTCTGCGGTCTTCTTTGCCCCTCCCCAATCTTCATGACTTTGCATTTGGCTGGATTGAATTCGAGAAGCCAGTTACTGGACCACATGTCCAGCCTCTCCAGGTCTCTTTGCAGTCCTGCCTCATCCTCTTCCGATTTAATTCTTCTCATCAACTTCACTTCATCTGCGAACAGGGACACTTCAGAGTCTATTCCTTCCATCATGTCGTTCACATATATCAAAAATAGCACTGGTCCTAGAACTGACCCCTGTGGGACCCCGCTCGTAACAGGCGCCCACTGTGATACCTCTTCACGTACCATGACTCGTTGCTGCCTCCCTGTCAGGTATTCCCTTATCCATTGCAGTGCCCTTCCTTTTACGTGTGCCTGATCCTCCAGCTTCTGCACTAATCTCTTGTGGGGAACTGTGTCAAAGGCCTTCCTGCAGTCTAGGAAAACGCAATCTACCCAACCCTCTCTCTCGTGTCTTACTTCTGTTACCTTGTCATAAAACTCCAGGAGGTTTGTGATACAAGATTTGCCTTCCATGAACCCATGCTGGTTTTCATTTATAATCTTGTTCCTTTCCAGGTGTTCGACCACTCTCCTCCTGATAATCTTCTCCATGACTTTGCACATGATACATGTCAGAGACACAGGTCTGTAGTTTAGTGCCTCGTTTCTGTTTCCTTTCTTAAATATGGGGACTACATTAGCTGTCTTCCATTTCTCAGGTAGTTGCCCAGTTTCAAGGGATGTGTTGAAGATTGTGGTTAGAGGCACACACAGCATCTCTGCTCCTTCTCTAAGGACCCATGGGGAGATGTCCGGTCCCATCACCTTTGAGGTGTCAAGGTCACTTAAGAGCTTCTTCACCTCCTCGTCAGTTGTTCGTATGTCATCCAACACTTGTTGGTATATTCCCTCTTGATGTTCCCTTCTGTTCTGTCTTCCCACAGCCCTTCCTGTCTCTACTGTAAAAACTTCCTTAAATCTCCTGTTCAGCTCCTCACATACCTCCTGATCATTTCTTGTGAGTTCTCCACCTTCTGTCCTTAATCTGATCACCTGGTCTTTGACTGTTGTCTTCCTCCTGATGTGGCTATACAACAGTTTCGGGTCAGTCTTGATTCTCGATGCTATGTCATTTTCATACTGTCGCTGGGCCTCCCTCCTTACCTGTGCGTACTCATTCCTGGCTCTGCGACTGATCTCCCTATTTTCGTGTGTTCTCTGCCTTCTGTACTTTTTCCATTCTCTATTGCACTTTGTTTTTGCCTCCTTACACCGTCGGGTGAACCAGGGGCTTGTTCTGGTCTTCCCGTTGTTACTGTTGCCCTTGGGAATGAACCTTTCCACTGCCTCCTTGCATTTTGTTGCTACATATTCCATCATTTCATTTACTGGCTTTCCTGCCAGTTCTTTGTCCCACTGGACCTCCCGCAGGAAGTTCTTCAACCCTATGTAGTCCCCTCTTTTATAGTCAGGTTTTTCCCATTCTACTCCTGTTATTCTCTCCACTTGCAGCTCTACTATGTATTCAAAGCACAGAACCACGTGGTCGCTTGCTCCTAGGGGACTCTCATACTTGATGTCCTCAATGTCTGAGCTGCCCAGGGTGAACACAAGGTCCAATCTTGCTGGTTCATCCTCCCCTCTCACTCTGGTAGTGTCCTTAACATGTTGGTGCATGAGGTTTTCCAGCACCACGTCCAACATCCTGGCTCTCCATGTTTCGGGACCCCCATGTGGCTCCAGGTTTTCCCAGTCAATCTCCCTGTGGTTGAAATCCCCCATAACCAGCAACTTTGCTCTGCTGGAGTGAGCTCTTCTTGCCACCTCAGCAAGTGTGTCCACCATTGCTCTGTTGCTCTCTTCATATTCCTCTCTTGGCCTCCTGCAGTTCTGTGGTGGATTATACATCACTGCAATGACCACTTTGTGTTCCCCCGACTGAAGTGTACCTGCTATGTAGTCTCTTTCTCCCGTCTCATCTATTCCTTCCATTTTCTCGAATTTCCATCTGTTTTTTACGAGCAGAGCAACCCCACCTCCCCCCCTGCCCCTTCTATCTTTCCTCATGATCTGGTATCCTGGTGGGAAGATTGCATCTGTTATTGTCTCCATGAGTTTTGTTTCTGTAACTGCTATGATGTCTGGGGACTTCTCATTGATTCTTTCTTGCCATTCCTCATGTTTATTCGTTAATCCATCTGCATTTGTGTACCAAACCTTCAACTTCTGTTCTAATACTGTAACTGTGGTGCGGGGGGTGGAAACAGAGGGATCGGTGTGTGTTGGTTGGTTTGAATTGTGTGTGTGTGTGTGTGTGTGTTTGCATTTGTGTGTGTGTGTGTGCGTGTGTGTGTGTGTGTGTACTCACCTAGGTCGAGTCCAAGCTCCTCTGTGTGTGTGTGTGTTTGTGTGTGTGTGTGTGTGTGTGTGTGTGTGTGTGTGTGTGTGTTTGTGTGTGTGTGTGTGTTAGGTGCTGTTAGTGTGCAGCAATATTCCAGCCTAAATAGAACAAGCGACCTGAAGAGTGTCATCATGGGCTTGACATCCCTGGTTTTGAAGGTTCTCATTATCCATCCTGTCATTTTTGTAGCAGATGCGATTGATACAATGTTATGGTCGTTGAAGGTGAGATCCTCCGACATGATCACTCCCCAGGTCTTTGACGTTAGTTTTTCGCTCTGTTTTATGGCCGGAATTTGTTTTATTCTCTGATGAAGTTTTAATTTCCTCGTGTTTACCATATCGGAGTAATTGAAATTTCTCATCATTGAACTTCATATTGTTTTCTGCAGCCCATTCAAATATTTGGTTGATGTCCGCCTGGAGCCTTGAAGTGTCTGCAATGGAAGACACTGTCATGCAGATTCGGGTGTCATCTGCAAAGGAAGGGGTAAAGAGGTTTCTACTCCCCAACAGTGTCGAAATTGCTTGCGCTTTGGACACCCCGCTAAATATTGCAGACCTGCGGCAGAGTGCCTGGTCTGAGGTACTGCAGATCATGCCGATACATATTGCAGTCTCCTCCCCACTTGTCTTATTTGAAATGAACCTCATCCTTCTCTTTCCCACCGATGTCAGATCTATCTTAATGAACGAGAAATCCGTTGTATTAAGGAGAGCGAAGGCCTTTCTTATGAGCCATACCACGGGCGGGACTGAACCCGCAGGTTCAATCCCGCCCGTGGTATGGTTTGTTTGCAATCGTGTCATTACGATTTCGTGAGCCTTACTTATGCTATGTCTGTCTTTTGGTTCCACCTTCAGGGGAATCTTCCTCGTGTTCCTTATTCTCGAGTAACTAGGAGACCTCCAACCTTTGCGGTCCCCCCGCCTACTAGCTCCTCTGGTGTTGTGTTTTCCAGGGTCACCCCATCTCTAATTCTTTTGTGGTTTTACCCTCCGAAACCCCCACCTCCTTACCTATTCCTACCTCTACTAGTTTCTCAGTCTGCTAGGCCTCACATGCCTGCATCTTCTTTACGCCTATCACCTGCAAAGTTGAACCTGTCTCATAAGCCCAAGTCTCTTCACATTCCTCTGGTGTTTACAATTTCCCAACAGTTTTCCTTTTCGGCCTCGGTGCCTAGCTCTCACCCCCTTTCTAACTTTCACACAAAGGTGGAGGTTCACATTTTCGCTGCCTGGATGAGGTAGAGTGCGGTCGTGCTTTGCACCCCTCTACTGTTTTCCCAGACGAGCTACTCAGTCAACAACATGGCGCCAGGTGTGCACAGAAGAGTGAATACTGTGGGCATTGAGCTCATTAGTGGGGCTTTAACGCCTACGTCAGTTGAGGTGTTATTGCCCAGAATTGTGAGAGAGACATACGGCATCAGAGACGAGGATTTGCATGGCGTGGCACTGAACGGTGTGTATAGAATTTTTGTGAAGGTGCTAACTGCTCAAGTATACGAGGCGTTGGTGGATCGTTATCAAGATGTGAGCATTAATGTAACACCGGCAGTGAGGGTTAAGTTGACGGATGTATCTCGACATTATTCGTGGGTTAAGCTCCGAAACGTGCCTTTTGAGGCTGATGAAGTAGATATACGCAATGTTTTCGAACGTTATGGAACTGTACATCTGGCCCAACCTGGTAAATGAGTAAAAGGAGCTTACACAGGATATCCTGAGGGTTCTTTCAATCTCAAGATGACGCTAAGGCATCCTATACCCTCGTATGTATATCTCGAGGAGTTTAGAACCCAGGCAATGGTAGCGTATGCTGGGCAGAGGTGTACATGCCAACTGTGTGGCGAATATGACCATATGGTGGCAGACTGTGGCAAGCGGAATATGGCTCCTGGGTCGGCAAGGGGCGGAGCACCTGTCCATGAGAAACCGATGCCTGAGGAAGAAAGGAGGCAAGGAGGAGGGCGTGGTCGCTTGTGGAGTGAAGAGGTGATGGCTCCTCCTGTGGAATCAGAAGAAGTGGTGATCATGAATCACCTGGCCCATCAACAGTACAGCTGTCAAGTGAAGAGGTGCAGGTGGGCGCAGAAGTGAAAGCTATTGAGGAGGAGTTGGAGACGGTGATACAGGCTATGTTACAGTCTACAGAGGTGGAGAGTCACAGTGAGCAGGAACCTGGGATCAGGGCAGAAGGTGTGTGCGGGAGGGGGGAGGATCAGGTGGCGCCTGTGATGGACAGTGTGAGTGCCATGGAAGGACATGGAGGCGGATTAAGGGTGGTAGAGGTGGAAGTCCATTGTGCTGGCTCCCAGGACTCAGATATGGAAACTGAAGGAGCTACAAGGAAAAGGGCAGCAGCGTCAGATTCGGACGATGTTCTGACGCCGGCTCAAAGG
The DNA here is from genome assembly GCF_038502225.1 of Cherax quadricarinatus. NCBI lineage: Eukaryota > Metazoa > Arthropoda > Malacostraca > Decapoda > Parastacidae > Cherax > Cherax quadricarinatus. Next base: position 41,990,926 of record NC_091317.1, read on the forward strand.
CAAGGGAAAAAGACATGGGGTTATGGTACTCAGAGTGACTCTACGAGAGGGCCACAACAGAAGGGGGGGGGGGGATGGTTGGGAAGGAGGGTGGAGTATGTGGCAAAGGCAAAGCCCAGGGAAATGGTTTGAAAGGGAAGAGTCATGACATGAGGCGGGGAGGGAAACCTTAAGCCGGCCTCAGGTGTGTAACAATAAATATTAATGGTCTGTGTGATGGTGTTAAACGTGTGTGCTTCAGGATGTTTTTGAATAGGTACAAGATTGACGTAGCTTTTGTGCAGGAGCACAATTTTAAGCTTGGTCGTGAATTAGAGGTGCCTGGGTATCAGGCTTATGTGTTGCCATCTGAGCGCTTAAAAGGAGGAGTGGGTGTGTTGATCAGGGAGGCGAGCCCGTTTGTATTGCACAGGAAAGAGGGGGGGGGAGGGGGAGAGTATTATGTGTGGAAGGATGGTGGATGGGAGAGAGAGTGGCGTTTGTGTGTGTGTATGCCCCAGCAGAAAGTGACGTGAAAGTGAAGATGGATTTGGGTGTGGGAGGAGCTCATGTACTACCTACGCACATTACCGTCGGTGGTGATTGTGCAGGGGGGATTGGAATTGTGTAGTTAAGAGGGCAGACGTGGAACCCAGAGGAGCGGGATATTTTTCCTCAGTCTTGGGGGGCCTGCTTAGAGACCTTCAGTTACGTGATGCTTTCGGGGGAGGTCTGTGGGAGGTGGAACATACGTTTATAAGAATGGGATATGCGGCTCGTTTGGACAGGTTATATTTATCTCAGAGGGTTTTGGTAGAGTCTTTTAAAACTACTGAGATGGTGTCGTCCGATCATAGGGCGGTATTAGTGGAGGTGGGGTGGGATGCTTTGGCTCCTAGGCAGGGAAGTTATTGGAAACTGAACACGATGGTTTTGAGGAATAGGGAGGGAGTGGAAGGTTTTGCTGTATTTTGGGAACAGCTCTGTGCAGACAGAAGGACTGAGGAGGATGTGGTAGGATGGTGGGATAGTGTGGCTAAGGTAAGAATACATCAATTTTATGTGAGGGAGGGTAAACGCATTAATCAATTGCGGTATGGTTTGTCAAATTATTTAGAATCTAGATTACGGGATTGTTATGAGGGGGGAGCTGTGGCCGGGGTGTACCCAGTGGAGGATATACACATGTTGAAGGGCAGGATAAGGGATTTGCAAGAAGAATGTTTTGCAGCAGTACGTGTACAGGCGGGGTTGGACGAAGCACTCTGGGGCGACAAGTCATCGGCTTGTGTGCTGCGAGGACAGAAGGTACGACAGCGAACGACTACAATACCGGGATTGCAAGTCATTTCTTTGGTGGGGGGGTTTAGAGAGGGTCAGGTATTATGGGAAACTACGGGGATGAGTGCATATGCAGATAGATGGTTTGAGGAATATGGGAAAAGTAGTGGGGTAGATGGAGAGGTTCTTTGGCAGGTATGTGAGTATGTGCCATGCAAACTGGAGAGGAGTGATCGGGAGGCACTGGGTGGGGTCACTGAGGAGAAGGAAATATGGAGAGCCCTTATGGACATGAGGAAGGGAAAGGCACCTGGGATCGATGGTTTACCAAGTGAATTTTATGTACAGCACTGGGGTCTGCTTAGGGGTTTCCTAGTAGAGTTAATGAATGCCATGAAGGAAGGAGGTAAGATGGGAGAATCACAGGCAACGGCGGTGGTGGTGTTGGTCCCGAAGGGTAAATAGCAGAGTACCCTTCGGGATTACCGAGCCATTTTGTTGCTTTGTGCTGATTATAAATTGTTTGCGAAAATTGTTGGGAATCGGCTTAAATGTGTTGTGGGGAGGGTCGTGTTTGAGTCTCAGTTTGGGTTGCATGGTAGGTCAATGGGCGAGGGCCACGGGATCATAAAGGGGTTCCTGGAGGACATGGAAAGGGGAAGAGGGGCGTTGGTGGCGTTGGATTGGCAAGGGGCTTATGACAGGGTGGAAAGAAAGGCTTTGAGGGATATTCTCCTACGACTGGGGTTTGGCGAAGAAATAGTGGGATGGGTGGATACGTTGTACTCAAGCGTGAAGGTAAGGGTGCAAATCAATGGGTGTGTGGGGGAGGGAGTCACCATGGAGTGGGGTCTTCGGCAGGGATGTCCATTATCACAACTTTTGTTTGCATGTGTTCAGGATCCCTTTTATAGGATGGTGGAGGATCGTCTAAAGACAGGCTGGGGGGGGGGGTGAGCAGAAGCCTTGGCCTGGTTTGGTGGGCTATGTTGATGATACAACTATTTTGGTGAGTGAGGAGACACGGTTAGGACTTTTGGGGGAAGTTGTACACAATTTTGGGAGAGCTACTGGGATGAAGGTAAATCTGGAAAAGTCAATGATAATGGGGCTGGAGAGTGGGCAGGGAGATTAGATTGGGGATGTGATGTTATGCAGCGGAGAACCAGGAGTCTGAAAATCTGTGGTGTCGTTTATGAGGCTGACCTGAGTGCTGCAAGGATTAGCAATTCGAATAGGATGGTGGAACAGGTGCAGCGACGTTTGGGAATGCTGCGACCTCACCATTTAACCCTTAGGCAACGTGCAATTGTCATCAATGTATTACTATATAGTAAAGTCTGGTTTGTTTCGGCAGTGATGCCGTTAACAGGAACAGCGATCACGAGTATTCTTAGAATGGTGTTCAAATTTTTGTGGGGCTCAGGGTGCAACTGGTTGCGAAGGGAGGTAGTGACATTGCCGGTATGTAGGGGAGGGTTAGGTTTGTTGGACTTGAGAAAGCGCGTGAAATGTGTTTTTATTAAGTGGGAAGTGATGAGTGCAGGTGCATGGAGGGGGGGGGCAGCTAGATAAGGTACATGCTCACCTGAGGAAATGGTATGGAGGGGCGGAAATGAAGGAATGTGAAACAGTGTTACGTGCTTTAGTGTTAGCCAGGGAACCGGGAAAAGTAAAGGTGGGAACTTTGTGTAAATTGTTAGAGAGACATGTAGTGGCGCCAGTTGAAGGGATCTACCCCATGTATGCATGGGATGTAATATGGCGAAGATTTAGTAAATTAAGGATACGACCTAGGCCGCGTGAGGTTATGTATCGTTTCCTGCATGGGATTTTGCCATCGGGAGCGATGCTCCGAGATAGGAGGGTTATCGAGGGTGGGGGGGTGTGGCAGATGCAGTGGGGAAGAGACTGCGTATCATGTTGTCTATTTTTGTGAAGGTTTGGAGTGCATCAGGGTATGGATGAATAAGGTTGTGGTGAGGGTGGGGGGTCAAGGTGTGTCGGTATTGCCAGCGTTGAGTCTTGATATGAGTGGTGTGGATGAGGGTGTGGTAAGGGGTTTAACATATGTAATCGTGGACTACATATATGTTTTGTGGGGTATGAGGGGGAAGGAGGGTGGAGATGTGGTGAGAAGGACTTTGGCGGCGACGTTTTATCAAACTTTGTGTCGCAATAGAGACATTTTTGGGAAAAGGTGGGATGAGGTTTTTTCCGAGGGTTATAGAGGCCTAACAATAGGGAATTTATTGGAGTTATAAGGGGTTTTAACTGCCGGGGTGAGTAGGTTGGTAAAAGGGGGGGGAGGGTTCAGGGGTATTCAACGGGCTCACCTCCTTGGGTGCGCAATGATGGGTGATTGGGTGTGATTGGAGGTACTCGTGTGGGACTAGATGAGAGGTTATGAAAGATTAGTTTAGCTTAGTTCCCTTGATGGGGAAGGTGTAAATGGCAGTTTAAATATATAAATTATATAATATGTATATTTTCCTTTGGTAGCGTATTATGTTTCGCTTGTACTGGTCTTGCAATTGAATTTTAAACTTTTCTTGAGAGGATATTCCTTTCACTTTGTTCCTTGGAGAACTGAGTTATTTTTGCCATTTTTTGTTACGCGTTCCTGCATCAGATTTAAAGTAATTACCTATTATGTAAACATGTGTGGACAAGGATTAGTTCTCTAGATTAAAATTTTTGTATCTATATTTGTAAGTAATATTAGTTAGGCACGTGCTAGAAGGCACAGCGAAAGTATAGTCTTGTGGAATGTATGTTACGTCTTGGTAAGTTTGCATGTTGGCGTGTTAGGTGTTATAAGGAGTTTGGTGTTGTTAAGTTACTAAAATCATGATGAACCTTTTGGATAATACTTATTCATGTTCTAGTCCTGGGTTCTTTAAATTATTTACATAGCCTAGTATTGTACCGCTAATGTAGCATGTGGTGTATTATCTTGCATTTTGAGCGTGAGCTTCACGATATGCAATGTTTTGAAAGTTTGTAATTCATGGTTAATATTAATATTTGATATTATATTGGTGGTGTATATTCTTCTACTTATTACAGTGTATGTGTATAGGAATGTAATGTTTCATATCTGTTTTAGTCTGTAAATTTATGTTTTTGTGTCTTGTTCATGCACTACCAACTCTTAGGTAAATACTCATTAAGGTTTTGATGAGGTCAGTGTATGACCATTAATTAGGATAATTAATGTATGTTATTTAGAACGGGGACTGTACATACGGGGGGGGGGTAGAAGTGTCACCTGTGTCTGCACTGGCAATAATGATTATTGTTAAAGAAGGGTTTGTAGGTTATGTATATGGTTGTGGGTTATGTATATGGTTGTGGGTTATGTATATGGTTGTGGGTTATGTATATGGTTGTAGGTTATGTATATGGTTGTGGGTTATGTATATGGTTGTAGGTTATGTATATGGTTGTGGGTTATGTATATGGTTGTGGGTTATGTATATGGTTGTGGGTTATGTATATGGTTGTGGGTTATGTATATGGTTGTGGGTTATGTATATGGTTGTGGGTTATGTATATGGTTGTGGGTTATATATATGGTTGTAATATGGCCATTATCTATGGTGTTCTTTAAATGTACCGGGATTGTGTACTAGAGGTTTTGTAATATCTAGTATTTTTTTTAATTTTATACTCTTATACATTATTGTATTTGTTCTATGTTTTAAATAAAAATAAAAAAAAAATTCTTTTGTGGTTTTACCCTCCGAAACCCCCACCTCCTTACCTATTCCTACCTCTACTAGTTTCTCAGTCTGCAAGGCCTCACATGCCTGCATCTTCTTTACGCCTATCACCTGCAAAGTTGAACCTGTCTCATAAGCCCAAGTCTCTTCACATTCCTCTGGTGCTTACAATTTCCCAACAGTTTTCCTTTTCGGCCTCGGTGCCTAGCTCTCACCCCCTTTCTAACTTTCACACAAAGGTGGAGGTTCACTCCCCTTGTGTGGTTCCCTCTTCTCCTGTTCCTCCCTGGACTTCTCCCAAGTCACCTTCCAGCCTCCTTCTTTCCCTGTTCCACCGCAGGACTCTTCTGTCCCCGTCGGCGCATCTCTCCAGATTCATACTCCCTTCCCCCTCTCTGACCTCTCTGGTTCCCTTCATAGTCTCCCCGATAAGTAGGTTTATTCAGGTATACACAGATACAGTTACATAGATCATCACACATAGCAGCATATTAAGCAAATATCGCAAACCAAGCGATACAAGATGCAAAACAATCACGGGGGGAGTAGAATGATAGCTCTAGGCCTTTCGTGTTGCAACGAACACATCATCAGGAGCTTGCAAAATCGCAGAAAAGAGGAGGGTTTCCAAGCGAATATGTTCCCAGGGGACTGCGTTCACTGGAGTGAGAGAGGGAGAGAGGAGAAGGTGCCGGAAGTGCCCACAGGCACAACAGCCAGAAGGATGAATATTATAGCATAAGAAAAATCCCACAAGCATTGATATTGTAACCAAAACGAAATTAACGTAGGAATAATAATAAATTCAGTCACATTCCGCTATGACAACAATAATTACTTAAAGTCTTACCTCAGCAACAGAAGCCAATATGTGTACACAAACGGGGCAAACTCTTCTGCACAGCCAATTACAGTTGGTGTCCCACAGGGAAGTGTCCTTGGCCCTCTTCTCTTTCTCGTTTACATAAACGACCTACCAAATGCATCGCAACTACTCAAACCCACACTATTTGCAGATGACACTACATATGTCTTCTCTCACCCGAGCCCAATCATGCTAGCCAGTACTGTAAATACCGAATTACAGAAAATATATACCTGGATGAGTACTAACAAACTTACTCTAAACATTGACAAAACCTACTTCATTCAGTTTGGTAACAGAGCTACAGACATCCCTCTTAACATAATGATAAACGGATCACCTATCGCAAAACTCACAGAGGGAAAATTCTTAGGAATCCATCTTGATAATAGACTCAAATTTCAAACACATATACAACAAATTTCCAAAAAAAATTCCAAGACCGCAAGCGATTGATAAACAAGGGTTGAGGCTCGACCGTTCGTCATTGTAGGAGCTGCCAGCAATCACCGGTTCTTCAACATGCAAGTTATACTTTTGTATCAATCAAATCACATATTACTCGGGTAGATAATTTCAAGTACATCCTTCATGTGTTAGCCCAAATCACCGACCAGTATGTTTTAAATAAATGACCCACTGATCAGATCAGACTGGTCCGAACCCTTGATGGTCCGAACCCTTGACTGGTTTCAAACGGATTCGTTGGACAATAAAGCAGACTGTAAACGGATGGGGTTGTAGGCGCCCTTATCAAACACAAACAATAAATATAAATCAGGAACGTACACGGTAAGCTGTCCAATATACAAGTACAGTTAGAAATAGAAATACAAATAGCTAGAGCTTAATTTAAGGAGGTTATTAATAGAGTTTTCAAGAGGTTGCTTGTAGAATTACAGTAAATCAACCATTCAAATCATTATGAAGCCCTGTGTAGTCTGCAGTCAATCGAACAAACGGGCTTCCACATGGATAAATTGTCATTTTTGTGGAAATTGGTGTCACGCCCCTTGTGCAGATATCCAAGAGCTAGCTACAAGCAGTATTAAAACAGGGAAGTGTTTTTGGGTATGCCCAAATGAGATAAATCTGTGGACTAAAATCACAAGGGTATTAAAAGAGGTTAACATCAAAGCTGCTTTCGTAGAAAACCTGGAAGCTTTCTACAACAGATGGGAACATAAAAAGTCTGGGCTGAATGGTACTGCCCTTGATACTGGCCATGTAGTCAGAAACTGTAAGGCTGGAGGTGATGTCCTGGTAGTCAGTAAAGGTGGGGCTGATAGTGCTGTCTTGGGAGACAGTAATGGTGAAGCTGGAGGTGCTGTCCTGGGAGACAGTAATGGGGAAGCTGGAGGTGCTGTCCTGGGAGACAGTAATGGTGAAGCTGGAGGTTATGTCCGAGGAGACAGTAATGGTGAAGCAGGAGGTGCTGTCCTGGGAGACAGTAATGGTGAAGCTGGAGATTTTGTTCAGGTAGTCGGGAATTTTACGCAGGAAGGAATACATATAAATGACCTCATAGGGGACAGGAGCCGTAGTGGGGAAACAAGTGTAGTCAAAGATAAGATAAAACTAATATTGCAAACTAGAAATACCACAGGAAATAGCAAACAAGAGGACCCCACTAGCAACAGTGAGGATATATTACCAAAAACAACTGGTGGGAGCTTAATTGTTGGTGCTAGGGAGGATAGGAATAAGACAGGGAAACATGCACCAACAGGGAATACAGTCACAGAAACCCAAGGCAAACGGAAACCAAGCCTGTGCACATACTATGCACTTGGTATCTGCAGGCATGGGAAATCTGGAAAAACAGACGGGACGTGCAAGTATGACCACCCTAGAAAATGCCGTGCCCATATGACAACAGGAAAATGCAAACTCCCTTCCTGTAAGCTTTTTCACCCTGAAATGTGCACCTCTTCAGTACAGGAAAGACTGTGCTATAACTTAAATTGCCAGGCACACCATCTAAAGGGGACAAAAAGATACAAAACATCCAGGCCATGGGAAAACCTGGGTAGCCACAGCCACTCAAGAGGGAGAGGTTTTTTAGTGCCAGGAAGGAAAAAAAACTGGCAGGAAATGGCAGAAATCGTACACCAAATCCAGTCATTCCTGGAGTGGAACCACAGTCGATGGCCTCCACTCCAAACCAACAGATACAGATACAAATGCCGGAAAAAAAATCCGTCCCCCCCAGTGCCAACAATACCACCAGTCCGATGACATTCTTCTTTGCAAATATACAGGGTCTAAAGCCAGCAACAAACAACAAACTACCTTTCATCCGTGGACTGCTTGCAGAGGCAAAGGCAATGTTCGCGGCTTTCACTGAGACCCACATAAAGGATCACTTGGACAACGAAATATGGATCCCAGGTTACAACCTATACAGATGTGACAGAGTGAACAGGCAAAAGGGGGGGGTTGGCCTGTACATTGCAGAGTCACTTGTTTGCACAGAACTGCTTAATGCCTCAAATGATGTAGTGGAAGTTTTAGCAGTAAAGGTCGAGAACCAGTCCGATGACATTCTTCTTTGCAAATATACAGGGTCTAAAGCCAGCAACAGACAACAAAATACCTTTCATCCGTGGACTGCTTGCAGAGGCAAAGGCAATGTTTGCGGCTTTCACTGAGACCCACATAAAGGATCACTTGGACAACAAAATATGGATCCCAGGTTACAACCTATACAGATGTGACAGAGTGAACAGGCAAAAGGAGAGGGGGTTGGCCTGTACATTGCAGAGTCACTTGTTTGCACAGAACTGTTTGATGCCTCAAATGATGTAGTGGAAGTTTTAGCAGTAAAGGTCGAGAACCAAAACCTAGTCATTGTGGTAGTCTACAAGCCTCCAGATGCAACATCGCAGCAATTCCAGGAACAGCTGTTAAAAATTGACCACTCTCTGGAAAATCTTCAAGCTCCTGCACCCAACATCTTGCTCCTGGGGGATTTCAACTTAAGGCACCTAAAATGGAGGAATATAGCAAATAATATTGTTGCAGTAATGACACCAGGAGGCAGCTCTGATGAAAACTCACACTCACACGAGCTTTTAAATCTCTGCACAAAATTCAATTTAAACCAGCAAATAATAGAGCCTACTAGACTGGAGAATACACTAGACCTCATCTTCACTAACAATGATGATCTGATAAGAAATGTCACCATATCAAAAACAATATACTCAGATCACAACATAATTGAGGTTCAGACATGCATGCGTGGAGCCCCAGACCGACATAATGAGATTAGTCACGAGGGAGCATTCACCAAATTTAACTTCAATAACAAAAATATAAAGTGGGACCAAGTAAACCAAGTAATTACCGATATAAGCTGGGAAGATATACTAAGCAACACAGACCCCAACTTATGCCTGGAACAGATTAACTTGGTGGCACTCGATGTATGCACAAGGCTTATTCCTCTAAGAAAAAGGAGGAGTAGATGTAAAATAGAAAGAGACAGGCGCTCCCTTTACAGGCGACGGAAAAGAATAACAGAGCGGCTAAAAGAGGTCAATATATCTGAAATGCGTAGGGAGACACTGGTCAGAGAAATAGCAAGCATCGAACTTAAGCTAAAGGAATCTTATAGGAGTCAGGAATCGCGGGAAGAACTAAAACCCATAAATGATATCGAAAGAAACCCAAAGTATTTCTTCTCCTATGCCAAATCAAAGTCGAGAACAGCGTCCAGTATTGGGCCCCTACTTAAACAAGATGGGTCCTACACAGATGACAGCAAGGAAATGAGTGAGCTACTAAAGTCCCAATATGACTCAGTTTTTAGCAAGCCGCTAACCAGACTGAGAGTCGAAGATCAAAATGAATTTTTTATGAGAGAGCCACAGAATTTGGTTAACACAAGCCTATCCGATGTTATCCTGACGCCAATTGACTTCGAACAGGCGATAAATGACATGCCCATGCACTCTGCCCCAGGGCCAGACTCATGGAACTCCGTGTTCATTAAGAACTGCAAGAAGCCCCTATCACGAGACTTTTCCATCCTATGGAGAGGGAGCATGGACACGGGGGTCGTCCCACAGTTACTAAAAACAACAGACATAGCCCCACTCCACAAAGGGGGCAGTAAAGCAACAGCAAAGAACTACAGACCGATAGCACTAACATCCCATATCATAAAAGTCTTTGAAAGGGTCCTAAGAAGCAAGATCACCACCCATCTAGAAACCCATCAGTTACACAACCCAGGGCAACATGGGTTTAGAACAGGTCGCTCCTGTCTGTCTCAACTATTGGATCACTACGACAAGGTCCTAGATGCACTAGAAGACAAAAAGAATGCAGATGTAATGTATACAGACTTTGCAAAAGCCTTCGACAAGTGTGACCATGGCGTAATAGCGCATAAAATGCGTGCTAAAGGAATAACAGGAAAAGTCGGTCGATGGATCTATAATTTCCTCACTAACAGAACACAAAGAGTAGTCGTCAACAGAGTAAAGTCCGAGGCAGTTACGGTGAAAAGCTCTGTTTCACAATGCACAGTACTCGCTCCCATCTTGTTCCTCATCCTCATATCCGACATAGACAAGGATGTCAGCCACAGCACCGTGTCTTCCTTTGCAGATGACACCCGAATCTGCATGACAGTGTCCTCCATTGCAGACACTGCAAGGCTCCAAGCGGACATCAACCAAATCTTTCAGTGGGCTGCAGAAAACAATATGAAGTTCAACGATGAGAAATTTCAATTACTCAGATATGGTAAACACTAGGAAATTAAATCTTCATCAGAGTACAAAACAAATTCTGGCCACAAAATAGAGCGACACACCAACGTCAAAGACCTGGGAGTGATCATGTCGGAGGATCTCACCTTCAAGGACCATAACATTATATCAATCGCATCTGCTAGAAAAATGACAGGATGGATAATGAGAACCTTCAAAACTAGGGAGGCCAAGCCCATGATGACACTCTTCAGGTCACTTGTTCTATCTAGGCTGGAATATTGCTGCACACTAACAGCACCTTTCAAGGCAGGTGAAATTGCTGACCTAGAAAATGTACAGAGAACCTTCATGGTGCGCATAACGGAGATAAAACACCTCAATTACTGGGAGCGCTTGAGGTTCCTAAACCTGCATTCGCTGGAACGCAGGCGGGAGAGATACATGATTATATACACCTGGAAAATCCTAGAGGGACTAGTACCGAACTTGCACACGAAAATCACTCACTACGAAAGCAAAAGACTTGGCAGACGATGCAACATCCCCCCAATGAAAAGCAGGGGTGTCACTAGCACGTTAAGAGACCATACAATAAGTGTCAGGGGCCCGAGACTGTTCAACTGCCTCCCAGCATACATAAGGGGGATTACCAACAGACCCCTGGCAGTCTTCAAGCTGGCACTGGACAAGCACCTAAAGTCGGTTCTTGACCTGCCGGGCTGTGGCTCGTACGTTGGTTTGCGTAGAGCCAGCAGTAACAGCCTGGTTGATCAGGCTCTGATCCACCAGGAGGCCTGGTCACAGACCGGGCCGCGGGGGCGTTGATCCCCGGAACTCTCTCCAGGTAAACTCCAGATACTATCGAAGATACGGTACTATGTTCCACAGTCAGCCCTCCTGGCCCTACATCACTCACTTATTTACCCCTATCTCACCTATGGAATTTGTGCATGGGGCTCAACAACAATAAATCATCTCAGACCATTAATTACTCAACAAAAGGCTGCAGTCAGAATGATAACAAATTCCCACTACAGGCAGCACACTCCACCAATATTCAAAACTCTAAACATACTCACCATGCAAAACATCCATACTTATTACTGCACCTACTACATACATAGAACACTTAACTCTGATATAAACCCTCCCCTCAAATGTCTCTTTACCAACCTCAACAGAACACATGACCATAACACAAGGCACAGATCACTCTTTGATGTTCCTCGTGTCCATCTCACGCTATGCAAAAACTCAATGCACATAAAAGGCCCTAAAATCTGGAATTCATTACCTGTGAATATAAAAGAAACACTGTCTGTTTATAAGAACATAAGAACATAAGAACGAAGGAACACTGCAGAAGGCCTACTGGCCCATGCGAGGCAGGTCCAAGTCTCCTACCGGCTTAAGCCAATACACCCAACCTAGTCAGGTCAGGTCACATTGACTTAAGGGAGGAACACGGCAACCGACCTGGTAGCACAAGCTATCAGGTCTAACTCACACCCACCCACATCCACTCATGTATTTATCCAACCTATTTTTAAAGCTACACAACGTTCTGGCCTCTATAACGGTACTTGGGAGTTTGTTCCACTCATCCACAACTCTATTACCAAACCAGTACTTTCCTATATCCTTCCTGAATCTGAATTTTTCCAACTTAAAACCATTGCTGCGAGTCCTGTCTAGGCTAGATATTTTCAGCACACTATTTACATCCCCTTTATTTATTCCTGTCTTCCATTTATACACCTCAATCATATCCCCCCTAATTCTACGTCTTTCTAGAGAGTGCAGATTCAGGGCCCTTAGTCTATCCTCATAGGGAAGGTTTCTGATACATGGGATCAACTTTGTCATCCTCCTTTGTACATTTTCCAGAGAATTTATATCCATTCTGTAATAAGGTGACCAAAACTGTGCAGCATAATCTAAATGAGGCCTAACCAAGGATGTATAGAGTTGAAGAACAACCTGAGGACTCCTATTATTTATGCTTCTTGATATGAAGCCAAGGATTCTATTAGCTTTATTGCGAACACTTATGCACTGTTGTCTTGGTTTCAGATTACTGCTAACCAGAACTCCTAAATCTTTTTCGCAATCCGTAATATTAAGATCTACATTATTTAGTTTATATGTGGCATGGTTATTGTCCTGTCCAACATTTAGAACTTTGCATTTGTCTATATTAAACTGCATCTGCCACTTCTCCGACCACTGCATCAGTCTATTCAAATCTTCCTGGAGTGCTCGAATGTCCTCGTCAGAATGAATTCGACGGCCTATTTTGGTGTCATCGGCAAACTTGCCGATGTCGCTCTTTATGCCCTCATCTATGTCGTTTATGTAGATTGTGAACAGCAGGGGGCCCAACACTGACCCCTGTGGAACACCGCTCGTGACACTTCCCCACTCTGATTTCTCCCCATTTATGCAAACTCTCTGCTGCCTATTTGTCAACCATGCCTCTATCCAGGAAAAAATTTCTCCTCCTATTCCATGTGCTTTAATTTTCCTCAATAGTCTCTGATGTGGGACCCTGTCAAAAGCCTTACTGAAGTCCATATACACAATATCATATTCATTACCATGATCTACCTCCTCAAATACCTTAGTGAAAAAAGTTAATAAATTCGTAAGGCAGGAACGCCCCTTTGTAAAACCATGCTGAGATTCGTTGATTAATTTATGCTTTTCAAGGTGGCTACGAACTGCCTCGGCAATTATTGATTCCATAAATTTTCCCACTATGGAGGTTAGGCTTATTGGTCTATAGTTCGAAGCAACTAAATAAATACTGAATAATTGTATCTCATAAATTGTATCTCATAAATGTTTCTCATTATTGTATCTCATAAATGTCTAACTTGTGACCCAATCAAACTTTGTATGGAAAATTTTCTAGGGTGTTACCTGTATGTACCTCAACATTACATACATACGAGTAATCTCATTGGGAGACAACAACCATATTGTTTACCGTAGTCACCCCGTGTAGACATGAGAAAACTTAACCACCCCTGGTCACTGCAGGTGGTCCCTTCGGCTTCATAATCTTATCCATATCTATAAAAGACCAGTATAAATTGGATAGCACCCACAAGTACGGAGCTACTAATTAATTGTGGACTGTATAGATTATGTTAGTTTAACTGAATGATGGGAGGGGGGGGGGTAGGTTACACATGGATATATCCATCAAGGAAAAACACTTGTATATAATCCCACCACTTACCAGATATTCTCTGGTGGTCACTTGATGTAGCTGGATCACCCATAACCTATCCAATTACAACATACCTAACTGGCCAGTATCAGTCTGCTATAACTAGAAGGGTTACTTAACTGTGGGTGATTGATGCTCCTTATTTCCTCCATTCACCATCTCATTTTGATGTCCTGCTACACCGACACGGTTCTTATTCCGGCAGGACGAGGTATTCGTTGGTTTGTCCCGGTTTACAAGTCGTGACTCCATAAAAACTTCATTATCCTTTGGACAGGAACCACGAGGCCTAACGTGTTCACTCGGAGCAAGGCGGCTTATTTCACTTCACGCATTCTCTTAACTTAGTGTTATTATCACTGATTGCATTACAATTCACAAGACGATTTAATGTATCATAATTATTATGCACATTAGAGGTCACTCCCTTAAGATCTGAGACCGATGAGTGAGGATTAAATCACGGGTATTTTCCCCTGGACACACTCCACGGCAGCGCACCAGTCACCACCGGTCCCACCATTATTCACTAATTTTACCACTTTATTACGGTGGTCCCGTAAATCACGTTCCCTCACTCTTCACCAGGAACAGTTACGACACTTCCTATTATGAAGTGAGGCCTATATTAATCCTTAGGCAGCCGTGAACGCCAATTTCCTGGTCCCATGCTTTCCCAGCCTCTTAATTCCATTCAAAATACTCCCTCTCCTCGATGCCCTGTCTCGACCTCTCCCCTCGCACATCCGGGCAGGCGCAGAGGGAACCCTGTTGGTTCTATTCCATTTTCAAATACATTTTACCCAAATCAACACATTAAACACTTATTAGGCACTATAGCTTCGGAAATTAAATAATTTCCACATTTGTTTTTGTTTTTTTAAATACATTACCTAACAGAATACTCCATTCTATTGAATGCTCAGCAACACAGTAAATGTTCATATGACCTGTCTTTGTAATACTCATTTGTCCTAAATTGTTATCTGTTTACAATAATGTTTTTACCACTGAATATATCATTGCTTATTTATTTATTTATTTATTTAGTAATTTTAGCATACATACAGAAGTACAAAAAAATACAGGTAAGAGCAGCATGCCAAAGCCACTTATATGCATAGCATTACGGGCTGGCTTAAAATTAGCTTAAGATTAACTAAGCAATGATGAAATCAGTGATAATACATTATTGTAAACAGATAACTATAAAGCACAAATGAGTATTACAAAGACAGGTCATATTTACCTGGAGTTTACCTGGAGAGAGTTCCGGGGGTCAACGCCCCCGCGGCCCGGTCTGTGACCAGGCCTCCTGGTGGATCAGAGCCTGATCAACCAGGCTGTTGCTGCTGGCTGCACGCAAACCAACGTACGAGCCACAGCCCGGCTGGTCAGGAACCGACTTTAGGTATTTGTCCAGTGCCAGCTTGAAGACTGCCAGGGGTCTGTTGGTAATCCCCCTTATGTATGCTGGGAGGCAGTTGAATAGTCTCGGGCCCCTGACACTTATTGTATTGTCTCTTAACGTGCTAGTGACACCCCTGCTTTTCATTGGGGGGATGGTGCATCGTCTGCCAAGTCTTTTGCTTTCGTAGTGAGTGATTTTCGTGTGCAAGTTCGGTACTAGTCCCTCTAGGATTTTCCAGGTGTATATAATCATGTATCTCTCCCTCCTGCGTTCCAGGGAATACAGGTTTAGGAACCTCAAGCGCTCCCAGTAATTGAGGTGTTTTATCTCCGTTATGCGGTATAAGGTTCAGTTATTCAGTATTTATTTGGTTTTGGGTGAGTAAGTGATCTTTGAGAAGAGACTTGAATTTATAAACAGGTAGTGTTTCTTTTATATTTACAGGTAATGAATTACAGATTTTAGGGCCTCTTATGTGCATTGAGTTTTTGCATAGCGTGAGATGGACACAAGGAACATCAAAGAGTGATCTGTGCCTTGTGTTTTGGTCATGTGTTCTGTTGAGGTTGGCAAGAAGATGTTTGAGGGGAGGGTTAATATCAGAGTTAAGTGTTCTTAGTTCTTAGTTAATCTTAAGTTAATTTTAAGCCTGCCCATAATGCTCTGCATACAAGGGGCTTTGGCATGTTGCACTGTAATAACTGTATTCCTTTGTACTTCTCTGCATCATGTTCAAATGAATAAATAAATAAATAAATAAATAAATACATATATAAATATTGTCTGCGACGTAGGAGTCACTGGCAATTATATACCCACAAGATAACGTGTTCTTTAAATGATGAGAGAAAACCCTAACGTATAGAGGGGAGACTTTTATGTAAATGAAACAGTGCTCATTAACATGAACTTGTTTAAAGGGAGAGGAGGCATCTGCAATGACAAGATGGCCACCGATATTCCTCCCACATAATCCTGAGGCAAACATTGATTCAACCTTCAGAAACTGCAAGAAAAAACGCCCTAATTCCTCGGTTAGATTTTTTTTTTTAGATTTTGCCACCGAAGTGGCTAGTTTATTGTGCACCCCATATCCATCCTGTGGACGGTAGCGCGAGAGCATATGGATACACAAAAGGCCTAGGAACTAGGCCCCAAAGGGTTAACAGGAATACATATGGAATACATACATACATACTTATCTATAGTTCACTTATCTGTTACAAGCAAATTTAGGAAATTTGCTTAGTATATCTGGTATCTTATTTTCATTAATAATATTAATTAAGTAAGTAAGTAAGTAAGTAAGTAAGTTTATTCAGGTATACACAAATACAGTTACATAGAATTATCATACATAGCAGCATATGTGTAGAGAACCTAGGATAACCCAAAAAAGTCAGACAGAGTGACCTATTTCCATCTTTACATGTCACATAGGTTATTATACTGTCTATCTCTGTATTCCTCAATAAGTGGACAATTAAGCACATAGTGTTCAAGAGAGTGACCATATGCCTGATCACATAATTTACATTTAGTTTGATCATCATCTGTGTGTCTCCCAAACTGCCAGAAGTACTTGTAACCAAGCCTAAGCCTGGCCACTACAACATCAGTCAGTCTGTTCACATTGCACGTTGCTCCATAAACATACTTATCTACGTTCATGTTATCATAGTGGGTTATAGATCTACTCAGGCTTCTAACTGCATTCCTATAACAATCATTTTCATTATTTACTTCTCTCCTAATATTATTCCTAATGCTAGACACATTCCTCGGTGTGGCACATTTAAGACAGTCTGATGCATACGTATAAGAGACCAATTTTAAACTGTGTACTATTGCTTCAACTAAAAATGTATCTAATTTTAACAGTCCATAACTGATATTGAATAATGACTGCCTATCTTGCTTAATAATTGCCGATTCTACAATATTCCCTTCAAGCCAGGAGGAACAAGGAAAGATGACTCTTGCTTCCAACCAATTTGCAGGGTCATTACAGGCTCTAATATAGTTCAAAATCGCGTTTGACTCCTGTGCTATACGTATCGAATAACGGTGCAGGGACATTCTCACCTTCAATGACTTTCCAGTTTGTCCCAAATGGGAAAGGTTGCAACTGTTGCAACCAACTTTGTAGACACCATCAACACGTTGTTGAGGTGTATTCTTTATCGGATACCTCACACAAACATCCAAAATTTCAGTGAGAAATTAAAGTCACTAATAACAAACAGACAAATGAATAAGCACCACCTTCTCTTTGCTGGAGACTTCAGCATCAACCTTGGCATACTAGATGATCAGCCTGTAACTGATTTCATCAACAATATGAACAACACACTTCTCATACCAACAATAACTAAACCAACCAGGCTCACTGAGACAAGTGCAACCATAATAGACCACATATGGACCAATATACTAGCCCCCCCTTAAATCAGGGATAATCACAGATAGCACTACAGACCACTACCCTACCTTCCTCCTGACAAACATTAGTAAACCACCACTTGAATACAACAAAGTCTCATTTAGACTCCATGATGAGGCCTCAATAAAGAAGTTCACAGCTGACCTAGAGACTGTTGACTGGCCTACAGAATTCTCCAAGGCCAATGGTACCTGGAGTTTACCTGGAGAGAGTTCCGGGGGTCAACGCCCCCGCGGCCCGGTCTGTGACCAGGCCTCCTGGTGGATCAGAGCCTGATCAACCAGGCTGTTGCTGCTGGCTGCACGCAAACCAACGTACGAGCCACAGCCCGGCTGATCAGGAACTGACTTTAGGTGCTTGTCCAGTGCCAGCTTGAAGACTGCCAGGGGTCTGTTGGTAATCCCCCTTATGTGTGCTGGGAGGCAGTTGAACAGTCTCGGGCCCCTGACACTTATTGTATGGTCTCTTAACGTGCTAGTGACACCCCTGCTTTTCATTGGGGGGATGGTGCATCGTCTGCCAAGTCTTTTGCTTTCGTAGTGAGTGATTTTCGTGTGCAAGTTCGGTACTAGTCCCTCTAGGATTTTCCAGGTGTATATAATCATGTATCTCTCCCTCCTGCGTTCCAGGGAATACAGGTTTAGGAACCTCAAGCGCTCCCAATAATTGAGGTGTTTTATCTCCGTTATGCGCGCCGTGAAAGTTCTCTGTACATTTTCTAGGTCGGCAATTTCACCTGCCTTGAAAGGTGCTGTTAGTGTGCAGCAATATTCCAGCATAGATAGAACAAGTGACCTGAAGAGTGTCATCATGGGCTTGGCCTCCCTAGTTTTGAAGGTTCTCATTATCCATCCTGTCATTTTTCTAGCAGATGTGATTGATACAATGTTATGGTCCTTGAAGGTGAGATTCTCCGACATGATCACTCCCAGGTCTTTGACGTTGGTGTTTCGCTCTATTTTGTGGCCAGAATTTGTTTTGTACTCTGATGAAGATTTAATTTCCTCATGTTTACCATATCTGAGTAATTGAAATTTCTCATCGTTGAACTTCATATTGTTTTCTGCAGCCCACTGAAAGATTTGGTTGATGTCCGCCTGGAGCTTTGCAGTGTCTGCAATGGAAAACACTGTCATGCAGATTCGGGTGTCATCTGCAAAGGAAAACACGGTGCTGTGGCTGACATCCTTGTCTATGTCGGATATGAGGATGAGGAACAAGATGGGAGCGAGTACTGTGCCTTGTGGAACAGAGCTTTTCACCGTAGCTGCCTCGGACTTTACTCTGTTGACGACTACTCTCTGTGTTCTGTTAGTGAGGAAATTATAGATCCATCGACCGACTTTTCCTGTCATTCCTTTAGCACGCATTTTGTGCGCTATTACGCCATGGTCACACTTGTCGAAGGCTTTTGCAAAGTCTGTATATATTACATCTGCATTCTTTTTGTCTTCTAGTGCATTTAGGACCTTGTCGTAGTGATCCAATAGTTGAGACAGACAGGAGCGACCTGTTCTAAAACCATGTTGCCCTGGGTTGTGTAACTGATGGGTTTCTAGATGGGTGGTGATCTTGCTTCTTAGGACCCTTTCAAAGATTTTTATGATATGGGATGTTAGTGCTATTGGTCTGTACTTCTTTGTTGTTGCTTTACTGCCCCCTTTGTGGAGTGGGGCTATGTCTGTTGTTTTTAGTAACTGTGGGACGACCCCCGTGTCCATGCTCCCTCTCCATAGGATGGAAAAGGCTCGTGATAGGGGCTTCTTGCAGTTCTTGATGAATACAGAGTTCCATGAGTCTGGCCCTGGGGCAGAGTGCATGGGCATGTCATTTATCGCCTGTTCGAAGTCATTTAGCATCAGGATAACATCGGATAGGCTTGTGTTAATCAAATTTTGTGGCTCTCTCATAAAAAATTCATTTTGATCTTCGACTCTCAGTCTGGTTAGCGGCTTGCTAAAAACTGAGTCATATTGGGACTTGAGTAGCTCACTCATTTCCTTGCTGTCATCTGTGTAGGACCCATCTTGTTTAAGCAGGGGCCCAATACTGGACGTTGTTCTCGATTTTGATTTGGCATAGGAGAAGAAATACTTTGGGTTTCTTTCGATTTCATTTATAACTTTTAGTTCTTCCCGCGATTCCTGTCTCCTAAAGGATTCTTTTAGCTTAAGTTCGATGCTTGCTATTTCTCTGACCAGTGTCTCCCTACGCATTTCAGATATATTGACCTCTTTTAGCCGCTCTGTTATTCTTTTCCGTCGCCTGTAAAGGGAGCGCCTGTCTCTTTCTATTTTACATCTACTCCTCCTTTTTCTTAGAGGAACAAGCCTTGTGCATAAATCGAGTGCCACCGAGTTAATCTGTTCTAGGCATAAGTTGGGGTCTGTGTTGCTTAGTATATCTTCCCAGCTTATATCGGTTAGGACTTGGTTTACTTGGTCCCACTTTATGTTTTTGTTATTGAAGTTGAATTTGGTGAATGCTCCCTCGTGACTAATCTCATTATGTCGGTCTGGGGCTCCGCGCATACATGACTGAACCTCAATTATGTTGTGATCTGAGTATATTGTTTTTGATATGGTGACATTTCTTATCAGATCATCATTGTTAGTGAAGATGAGGTCTAGTGTATTCTCCAGTCTAGTAGGCTCTATTATTTGCTGGTTTAAATTGAATTTTGTGCAGAGATTTAAAAGCTCGCGTGAGTGTGAGTTTTCATCAAAGCTGCCTCCTGGTGTTATTACTGCAACAATATTATTTGCTATATTCCTCCATTTTAGATGCCTTAAGTTGAAATCCCCCAGGAGCAAGATGTTGGGTGCAGGAGCTGGAAGATTTTCCAGACAGTGGTCAATTTTTAACAACTGTTCCTGGAATTGCTGGGATGTTGCATCCGGAGGCTTGTAGACGACCACAATGACTAGGTTTTGGTTCTCGACCTTTACTGCTAAAACTTCCACTACATCATTTGAGGCATTTAGCAGTTCTGTGCAAACAAGTGACTCTGCAATGTACAGGCCAACCCCCCCCCCCTTTTGCCTGTTCACTCTGTCACATCTGTATAAGTTGTAACCTGGGATCCATATTTCGTTGTCCAAGTGATCCTTTATGTGGGTCTCAGTGAAAGCCGCGAACATTGCCTTTGCCTCTGCAAGCAGTCCACGGATGAAAGGTATTTTGTTGTTTGTTGCTGGCTTTAGACCCTGTATATTTGCCAAGAAGAATGTTATCGGACTGGTGGTATTGTTGGTACTGGGGGGGGGATTTTTTTTCCGGCATTAGTATCTGTATCTGTTGGTTTGGAGTGGAGGCCATCGACTGTGGTTCCACTCCAGGAATGACTGGATTTGGTGTACGATTTCTGCCATTTCCTGCCAGTTTTTTTTCCTTCCTGGCACTAAAAAACCTCTCCCTTTTGAGTGGCTGTGGCTACCCTGGTTTTCCCATGGCCTGGATGTTTTGTATTTTTTTGTCCCCTTTAGATGGTATGCCTGGCAATTTAAGTTATAGCACAGTCTTTCCTGTACTGAAGAGGTACACAGTTCAGGGTGAAAAAGCTTACAGGAAGGGAGTTTGCATTTTCCTGTTGTCATATGGGCATGGCATTTTCTAGGGTGGTCATAGTTGCACGTCCCATCTGTTTTTCCAGATTTCCCATGCCAGCAGATACCAAGTGCATAGTATGTGCACAGGCTTGGTTTCCGTTTGCCTTGGGTTTCTGTGACTGTATTCCCTGTTGGTGCATGTTTCCCTGTCTTACTTCTATCCTCCCTAGCACCAACAATGGAGCTCCCACCAGTTGTTTTTGGTAATATATCCTCACTTCTGCTAGTGGAGTCCTCTTGTTTGCTATTTACTGCGGTATTTCTAGTTTGCAATATTGGTCTTATCTTATCTTTGACTACACTTGTTTCCCTACTATGGCTCCTGTCCCCTATGAGGTCATTTATATGTATTCCTTCCTGCGTATAATTCCCGACTACCTGGACAAAATCTCCAGCTTCACCATTACTGTCTCCCAGGACAGCATCTCCAGCTTCACCATTACTGTCTCCCAGGACAGCATCTCCAGCTTCACCATTACTGTCTCCCAGGACAGCACCTCCAGCTTCACCATTACTGTCTCCCAGGACAGCACCTCCAGCTTCACCATTACTGTCTCCCAGGACAGCACTATCAGCCCCACATTTACTGACTACCAGGACATCATCTCCAGCCTTACAGTTTCTGACTACATGGCCAGTATCAAGGGCAGTACCATTCAGCTCAGACTTTTTATGTTCCCATCTGTTGTAGAAAGCTTCCTGGTTTTCTATGAAAGCAGCTTTGATGTTGACCTCTTTTAATACCCTTGTGATTTTAGTCCACAGATTTATCTCATTTGGGCATACCCAAAAACACTTCCCTGTTTTAATACTGCTTGTAGCTAGTTCTTGGATATCTGCACAAGGGGCGTGACACCAATTTCCACAAAAATGACAATTTATGCATGTGGAAGCCCGTTTGTTTGACTGACCACAGACTACACACAGCTTCATAATGATTTGAATGGTTGATTGACTGCAATTCTACTAGCAGCCTCTTGAATATTCTATTAATAACCTCCTTAAATGAAGCTCTAGCTATTTGTATTTCTGTTTCTAACTGTTTTTGTATATTGGACAGCTTACCGTGCACGTTTCTGATTTATATTTAATGTTTGTGTTTATAAGGGCGCCTACAACCCCATCCGTTTACAGTCTGCTTTATTGTCCAACGAAACCGTTTGAAACCAGTCAAGGGTTCGGACCAGTCAAGGGTTCGGACCAGTCGATCTGATCTGATCAGTGGGTCACTTATTTAAACCATACTGGTCGGTGATTTGAGCTAACACATGAAGGATCTACTGGAAATTATCTACCCGAGTAATCTGTGATTTGATTGATACAAAAGTATAACTTGCGTGTTGAAGAGCCGGTGACTGCTGGAAACTCCTACAATGACGAACGGTCGACCTCCACCCTTGTTTATCAATCGCTGTATCTAGCCTTTCTATTTTTTTTCTGTCTCCACCTCAATAAATGCTATATTATCACTATAGTTGACTGGTGCAAATTTTGGAGGAAGGACGCTTGTTCTGTAGTAATAATTGCTTCTCGTTGTGTATATTGCGACCGCTGGTCACTACAGGTTATATGAAATTCACAGTATACGTCTGGTATTTCAAGAAAAAAGAAACTAATGAAAGTCACTCCACTCCACTAAGTACCATTATAATACTGGTTAGTTGCTACTACAACACTGTATTCTGCTATTCACTGGTATCACTAGATTATATGCGAGTACACTAGCAGGCCAGGAAGATTATTAAAAACAGCTGACCTGTGGTTAGTTTCTGGCGACTTCTGGCACCTGCCTCTATAGGCTTATCACTTCATTTACAAATTCACCTGTTTTCAAATGACACTTTAGCCTTTATCATCAATATACTAGGGAGCCACTGTAGTATACACTATACACTATGTATACTCAATGTTATCAGGGAGACTTTCTTTCCTCTGACACGAAAAGTTCAATTATTATTATTTTTTTCACACGGGACACAGGCCTATGATTCCCCTCTGGCAGTAAACTCTGCTAGGTAGTGCACACTACTTCTCCTTTTTTGACTCAGTATATAATGTTTTCCGCCCAAGATTGGTTCCAGGCGCTAGAGGGATGCATCGTATAGGATTGATGACACAAATTAAAGTTCTAGCACGTAAGAGCAACCGTGAAAACACCAGAAAACCCGGAGCACAACGAGGCACGCTGACACTGTCACACTGTCCACACCACAGCACTGATGACTGGACAGACATTTTTCTTAACAAATTACTTAGACTATACAACAAACATTGTCCTATACAAACGAAACAGATCACAAACAAACGGCTTGGTTGCCCATGGCTAACCAGCACCATTCTGAAATCCATTGACAAGAAACACCAATATGAAAAGCAATATAGACAGGGCTTAATACACAAAGATATTCTTAAACACTATTCATCAGTTCTCACCAAAGTAATAAAGAAAGCCAAACAACTATACTACTCCAGTAGATTCACAGACACTAGAGAAGATATTAAAAAGACCTGGAAAACACTCTCTCAGATTCTAGGGACCCACAAACTGAAAAAAAACAAGAATATTGTCCTAACTAAACCTAATGAAACACCACTACATCCCACTGATACAGCTAACAAGATAAACGACTTCTTCTCAACCATAGCATCTAATCTCGCCAATAAAATCCCACATACCAATGCCCATGCCGGGGACTACCTAGATGGGAATTTCCCAAATTCCTTCTATCTTGCACCAACTGAGCCCACGGAAGTCACCGAGATTATAAAGTCACTTAAAAATAACTCAGGGAATCTGTCTCATGTCCCACCATTACTGTACAAGCGAGTGGCCCATGTCCTTTCGCATGCTATTTCATTACTTTTTGACAAGTCACTAGAGACTAGCACCTTCCCGAAACTACTCAAGATGGCAAGGGTTACACCAATACATAAAGGTGGTGACCCTACAGACTTAAACAACTATAGGCCGATATCAAACTTACCATTGCTATCCAAAATCTTTGAGAAACTCGTGCACAGGAGACTATATTAATTTATAACTGCACAAAACATACTCAACCCCTGCCAATTTGGATTTAGGAAAAATAAAAGCACGAATGATGCAATCATAAAAATGCTAGATCTGCTTTACACAGCATTGGAAAATAAGGAATATCCACTAGGAATTTTTATTGACCTAAGAAAAACTTTTGACACAGTAGACCACAACATCCTACTCCACAAACTTGACCATTACGGTATAAGAGGCCATGCGCTTGCTTATTTCAAATCTTACCTTACTAATAGGTATCAGTATGTCACCATTAAAGACACAGCATCAACAACATGGCCACTTGATACTGGAGTTCCGCAGGGAAGTGTCCTTCGTCCCCTGCTCTTCCTCATATACATCAATGATCTTCCAAACGTATCCCAACACCTGAAACCCATTCTCTTTGCTGACGACACGACTTATGTCATCTCTCACCCTAATCTTGCCACCCTCAACACCATTGTTAACGAGGAGCTGATCAAAATATCGACTTGGATGACAGCCAATAAACTTACGCTTAACACTGACAAAACCTACTATATTATGTTTGGTAGCAGAGCAGGAGATGCACAAATTAACATTAAGATCGACAACACTCTAATTACCAGACATAATGTGGGCAAATTCCTAGGCCTATACCTTGACAACAACCTGAATTTCAGCACTCATATCCAACACATAACCAAAAAAGTATCCAAATCGGTTGGGATCCTCTCCAAGATACGATACTACGTGCCGCAAAATGCCCTTCTCACACTATACCACTCACTTATTTATCCATACCTCACCTATGCTATTTGTGCTTGGGGATCAACTGCAGCAACACACCTAAAGCCAATAATAACCCATCATAAAGCTGCAGTAAGAATAATCACTAAATCCAATCCCTGGCAACACCCCCCACCCACTCTTCATAGATCTAAACTTACTCCCTGTTCAGTACATCCACACTTACTACTGTGCAATCTACATCTACAGGACCTTAAACTCCAATATCAACCTTGACCTAAAACGCCTTCTTGATAGTTGTGACAGAACCCACAGGCATAACACCAGACACAAACATCTCTACGACATTCCCCGTGTCCGACTAAACCTTTACAAAAATTCAATGTATGTCAAAGGCCCTAAAATCTGGAACACCCTACCTGATAACTCTAGAACTGCAGACACATTCATCACCTTCAAAACTACCATTAGAAAACATCTCATCTCCCTGATACACCCCGTCAACTAACTACACGAATACCACCTGGTGGTTCACACTTACACTCACCCATTTGACCATAAACAGAAATATTAATCTCAAATAAAATAATGAATCCTGTGATACTCCAATACTGAAACTATGTACTGTGCCAAAACAAAAACATTCACATTGCTAAACTAACAAACTAGTATTTCGTCACATAGCCATAATACCAACTTACCTCATAATTTGTAATATTTTAAAATTAAGAATTAAATTAAGTCTGCCCGAAATGCCTAGCCATGCTAGGTGTTCTAGTGGTACACTCTGTAATCATTATTTTACTACATGTATACCACACAATAACCAAATTCTGTTTACCTGGAGTTTACCTGGAGAGAGTTTCGGGGGTCAACGCCCCCGCGGCCCGGTCTGTGACCAGGCCTCCTGGTGGATCAGCGCCTGATCAACCAGGCTGTTGCTGCTGGGTGCACGCAAACCAACGTACGAGCCACAGCCCGGCTGTAAACTCAGTATTGTAATCCTTATAGAAAATAAACTTTGAAGATGCTTCTAACAGTCCGTGAATTTTTAAAAACTACTTGTATATTAAATCTTCTAAGAGCATTTGGCAGGATAGATAAATTCTGGTTATATGGGAGGACCAGTACATTCTTGGTCTGAGGTGTTATCCTAGGTTCTGTCCCATAATAAGTTTTCTTAGCTGCCAGCAAGGCAAATTCCATAAACATCTTAAGATATCGCAGTTTCGTGCCAATGTCAAATATTTTCCTAATTTCTTCATCTAGGAACTCCGGACTGCACACTCTATAGGCTCTCAAAAACATAGTAAGAAATACACTCCTTTTGACTTTAGTCTCATGGTTGGAGTAGTAGTGAATGTATGAGCACACACTGGTGGCCTTCCTATATACTGTAAACTTAAACTTTCTATCAACTCGGTGTATCAACACATCTAAGAATGGAAGTTTACAGTCCACCTCTTTCTCCACGGTGAATTTAATAGACGGGACTAAAGCGTTAAGTCTTGGTAAAAACGTTTCCAGGGCCACATCGTTTGGCCAAAGACACAAGATGTCGTCCGTATATTTGAACCATCTAGCTCCACATGGCAGGATATCTTTCAACAGACTAGCTTCGAAAAATTCCATATACAGATTGCTCAATAAAGGGGATAACAGATTACCCATCGCCATTCCTTGTTTTTGAGCATAGTATTTCCCCTCAAACTCAAACTTGTAATCAATTACACAAAGCTCAATCAATTCAATAATGGTATTTTTATCAAACAGCAAAGAGAACTTATCTAATTCTTCTTCCAAATATCCTAGCAACTCGGGAACAGAGACTTTCGTGAACAACGTAGTGACATTCAAACTGACAAGTGTAAAATCATTAGACATGTTGATATTTTGCAATTTGTCTATGAGATCAACATTGTTCTCTAAATGGGAGTCAGAAATGTTGCCAAGCAAAGGAGTTAATATTTTTGCCAACCATTTAGACAAGGCATATGATGCCGAGCCTACAGAACTAATTATAGGTCTGGCTGGAAAACCTGGCTTGTGGGTTATAATCAAACTGTACATGTAAGGAAGTGTCTCAGATCTCGCCGATAACTGTTTAACTCCTCATTACTTCTCAGTAAGGTTCTAAGTTGTTTATTAAATTGACTATTAATCTGGTCCAAAGGGTTCTTATTAAGGGGTACGTAAGTATCCCTGTCTTCTAATAGCGTGTTCATTTTTCCGCTATAATCTACCTTGTCCATAATAACCATCACATTTGCTTAGTCAGCTTTCGTAAGATGAAGTCTAGTATCTTTCTTCATTTCATGGTACGACTTAATAAATCTTTGAAGACAGTTCGGTTCCACAGGTCTGAGCAAAGCTCCATATACCATGCCTTTGCAGATGCTGAACGTTTCAGGGGATAGGTCCCCTTGTTTTTCCAAATTGCAAAAGGATTTGGCAAGGTCAACATAATTAGTGTCCCTTCTAGTAGGCGCTAAACTTAACCCATATCCCTGTGCTGTCTGCTGGTCACTAGTAAGTTCAACACTCGACAGGTTGATAGCAAATTCCGGGCTAGCATGTTGAGACCAACCACTTTGTTCTATGAGATTGTTTAGTTTCCTAGTATGTAAACATTCCGTTTTCCGTTTCATTATTCTCAATCCCCTATATATGTAATCTAGTAAATGAGCTTGCCACTCAGGTGGTACCATATTGAAAAACTTTTGTTTGGCTTTTCTAACCGCAATAAATAACATTTTCCTTTTGTGTTTAAGCAGATCAATATTCTGTCTTCACCACTCTTTTAACCTCCCTTTTACTTCACATATACTCCTCCCTCCTTGCATCAAGTCTACTTTGTAATAGCCTCTCATATGCTAATTTTTTCTCTCTTACTACTCTTTTTACATCATTCCACCAATCACTCTTTATCCCTCCCTCACACACTTTCCTGTAACCACAAACTTCTGCTGAACACTCTAGCACTATATTCTTACACTTACCCCATACATCTTCTACCCCATTGCCTGTATTCTCACTAGCCCATCTGTCCTCCAACAGTTGTATTTATCTCTTGCCCAAACTGCCTCCTCCGTTAGTTTATAAACCTTCACCTCTCTCTTACTTGCTGCTTCCATTTCCCTTGTATCCCATCTACCTTTTATTCTTACTGTTGCTACAACTAAAAAGTTATATGATATATCTGAGGCCTCTCTATAAATACATACATCCTGAAGTCTACCCAACAATCTTTTATGTACCAATACGTAGTCTAAACTGCTGTCATGTCGCCCTACATCATATCTTTTATACTTATTTATCGTCTTTTTCTTAAAATATGCGTTACCTATAACCAAACCCCTTTCTATACAAAGTTCAGTCAAATGCTTCCCATTATCATTTACACCTGGTACCCCAAACTTACCTACCACACCCTCTCTAAATGTTTCTTCTACTTTAGCATTTAGGTCCCTTACCACAATTACTCTTTCACTTGGCTTAAAAGTTCCTTCACACTTGCTTAACATCTCCCAAAATCTTTCTCCTCTATAGTCCTCTCTTCTCCAGGGGCATGCACACTTATTATGACCCACTTTTCACATACAACCATTATTTTAATCCACATAATCCTTGAATTTATACATTTATATTCCCTCTTCTCTCTCCATAACTGATCCTTTAACATTATTGCTACCCCTTCCTTAGCTCTAACTCTCTCAGATACTCCTGATTTAATCCCATTTATTTCTCCTCACTGAAACTTCCCTACCCCCTTCAACTTTCTCTTAGGGCCAGGACATCCAACTTCCTTTCATTCATAATCTCTGCAATCACTTCTTTCTTATTATCTGCTCAACATCCACACACATTCAAACATCCCAATTTGATAAAGTTCTTCTTTATCATCTTTTTAGTAATTTATCCAGAAGGGGTTACTAGCTCATTGCTCCAGGGATCTAGTCGTCTCCTGCGACACGCATAGTTTATGGAGGAAGAATTCTGTTCCACTTTCCAATGGAGATAAGCAGAAATAAACAAGAAAAAGAACTAGGAAGATAATAGAAGAAAACCCAGAAGGCTTAGTATGTATATGCTTGTACATGCATGTGTAGTGTGACCTAAGTGTAAGTAGAAGTAGCAAGACATACCTGTGGCCTTACATGTTTGTGAGTCAGAAGAAGACACCAACAATCCTACCATCATGCAAGACAATTACAGGCTTATGTTTCACACTCATTTGGTAGGACGGTAGTACCTCCCTGGGTGGTTGCTGTCTGCCAACCTACTCAATATATGTGTGAGTGAAGTGAAAGTGTTGAATGATGATGAAAGTATTTTCTTTTTGGGGATTTTCTTTCTTTTTGGGTCACCCTGCCTCGGTGGGAGACGGCCGACTTGTTAAATATATATGTATATATATATAATGTCGTGCCGAATAGGCAGAACTTGCGATCTTGGCTTAAATAGCAATGCTCGTCTTGTCATATAGGACAAGCGAAAATTTGTGTATGCAATAATTTCGCCAAAATAATTCTGAACCTAACGAAAAAAATATATTTTATTGTGTTTGTTTAGTATTAAATTATTGTAAACAAATCTAAAATATATTTAGTTGGATTAGGCTAAAATAAATTGTTCTTGTTATAATAAGCTTAGGTTAGTTTTCTAAGATTCTTTTGGTGCAAAATTAAAAATTTTTACATTAACATGAATGAAAAAAATATATCTTTAAACGTATAAGAGAAAATTTCAGAAAGGACTTAATTTAAAATGAGTTCTTGCTAATTGACCAGTTTTACATATTCGGCACGACATATATATATATATATATACTATACATAAATATATATATATATATATATATATATATATATATATATATATATATATATATAAGTAGGTGTGAAAGCGGCTGAGTGGCTTCCTTTTCCTGAGCGGTCTCCTTTCCTGAGCGGACTCCTTCCGCGCTGCGCCCGCGCGCCCGCCCGACCGGGGCCCGCCCGTGCCCTTGCGCCCGCCCGTGCCCTTGCGCCTGCCCGCCGTGCCCGCCCGCCGCGCTCGCCCGCGCCTTCTGCAGCACCTTCTGCAGCGTCATCCGGATCGCCCCCGCTCCCCGAATTTTTTCCGATTTTTTTCGAATTTTTTTTTAATTTCTTGTGCTCTCCATCTCCTCGGATCAAGTTTTTGAGGTTCCCCCTCCAACCATCCGCTTCCACCCCAAATATTCCTGCTCCACTCCCTTGGATCAAGTTTTTCTCGATATCAATAATACAAAGACTCCACTTCCTCGGATCAACATCCTCCCTCACACCACCCACATCCCAAAATTCCTGCTCCATCTCCTCGGATCAACACCCTCCCCCCACACCTCCCACCATCCACTTCTACCCCAAGTATTTCTTCACTTCCTTGGATCAAGTTTTTGGATTCCCCCCTCTGGGGGTAAGCATTCAAAATGGACTCCCCCTATGGGGTTTCGAATTTTCTTGTATTCTCCTCGGATCAACACCCTCCCTCACACCACCCACTTCCACCACCATCCCAAAATTTCTGCTCCAACTCCTAGGATCAAGTTTTTCTCGATATCAATAATACAAAGACTCCATCTCCTTGGATCAAGTTTTTTGGATTCCCCCTCTGGGGGTAAGCATTCAAATGAATTCCCCCTATGGGGCATGGTACTTTCTCTTACTACAGGTCTAAATAAGTGTGACGTCACCCCACCTGTGTTTACTCGGCGGTCAGTGACGTCACGTGATGACCTCACACACACAGGCTGAATCTTGTCTACCAAACATTAACTTAAAATGCAGGATAACACTAATACACAATATTTTCATTATTTATTTATTATACAACCAATACATTTCATATACATTTCTGGTAATACAACATGGGAATCACTCTATTCTCCTACGTTTAGATGGTGGAATATCAGGGTGTCCATAAGCCAAGGATTCATTAGTATTCAAATGATACCTTTTATCATCAAAGGCTGACAAGCCTCTCTTGTTAATTCTTACTGTACATATTTCACCTTTTACGTTACTTATAGACTTACACGTGAATAATTCCCTATCTTCATTTGTTAAAACATTCTTGTATCTTGCATGAGTTAATAACGGCATAAAATGTGGCAGGATACCCTTGGCTCTGCTGACAGTAGTTGATCTTCCAGCAATCTTTACAGAATACATTTTAGCTTTCAGTGCTATCAACTCACTAATATGATTATCACACATTTCAGATTTCAATAACCCCAGCTCACCTTTTCTACTATTATCATACAAGGGATGATCAGGACTGAAATTTGAAAAATCCATATATCCTAACAAAGGTTCACTTTTTAACTCGGTGTACAAATCTTTACATTTCAAGCTAAAAATATACGAGTCAGTATCGGTATAAAGAAGTCTTACATCATCACCATAATGCTGTTTTAAAACTTTATCAATCTCAAGAATTTGAAAACCGAGATAAAGTGGTTGTTTAACTTCTAATTTCTCTTTGTTGAATGTACAAATCACTCTATCTTGATTCAAATGTGTGATATTTTTTAAGAAAGGATCTTTACTCGCTCTAACAAATGCTTTCTCATTCTTGATATAACTATAATATTCACAATACTTTGTAATATTCAACAATGATTTCCCATATATGGCATTATTAGTTAATTTGAAAGCTTTTGACTTGATAGGACATCGTGTGGCTGTTCTCTGTGCAATATTAGTTGTTATGAAAGGTTCTAAAAATTTTGATTGAGTACATTCATATATGGTATGAACCTTTTCCACCTCTAACCCAAGTTCCAGTAATAACTGTAACAAATCTAGACTGATCAAATAATTTTTCTGAGGTAAATGACTGCCCACTAAAAACAATGTGAAATCAGAGAGAAAAATCGATTCTGATTACTTATCAGAAATAAAGCATTTATTAAATATAACAGGTATACATTTTGATTTTGTGAGGAATACAAAAGTGAGAAGACAATTATTACATAAAGGAGGCGGTGTAAGGAGAGAGGAATCATCGTGGATAACATATTAGGTGAGTATATAAACTCTGTGATGATATGTTTTTACTCAGTGTGTGTTATAAGAGTGTGGAGATGGCTGAACGTCTTCTATACGTCTGTAGTGACTCAGTGTGTGTTATAAGAGTGTGGAGATGGCTGAACGTCTTCTATACGTCTGTAGTGACTCAGTGTGTGTTATAAGAGTGTGGAGATGGCTGAACGTCTTCTATACGTCTGTAGTGACTCAGTGTGTGTTATAAGAGTGTGGAGATGGCTGAACGTCTTCTATACGTCTGTAGTGACTCAGTGTGTGTTATAAGAGTGTGGAGATGGCTGAACGTCTTCTATACGTCTGTAGTGATTCCAGTCTTGATTTATTTCCCGCCAATACACCTTCAGCTTTCATTAATAAATTATATGATCCCATTATATTAGATAATAAAATTGATTATGAGGTTGCTCTGAAAAATACAATTTACCCCAAGACATATTATATACCACAAAAGAATTTGAAGATATGTATTAAATATGAGAAATCTACATTAAATAAATATATCCATAAAATTGATATGAGCAAAATTATTGGAGGTGATATGACAAGGATTTTAGAGGAAATAAATGAGGATATTAATGTAAATCTGCTAATAGCAGTTAAACATATAACGGGTATTATCATCCCCAAAAACTCAACTGTGTTCACATATCATCCAGGAATAAACAGAGTGGTTATTAACTTGAAAAAAAAATTATGCTACCTTCTGATATTACTAGCGGTTATGTGGGGTTGGAATTTGATAAAGAAGGAAGCGATATGTTAGGGTTCTCAGGTAATGAAATTTTGTATGTCTTTACCAATAAAAAAGAGATTATTTTTAACGAGTCTGGTGTGAAGGCGGTAAACCCACCCGATCCTGAATCAGGTATTAATCATATGTTAATATATAGTAATTTGATTTATCCCATTAATTTTGGCGATCAGTTGGTATCTCTTTTGGGAGTAGTTGATATTAATACATTAAGATCTAATTATGACCCCACAATGTACAAACCACTTAATAAAAAGATAATTGATCAAGTGAGTATTAAGCTTGCTGATCAGAAAGGAAGGTTAGTTCAATATAATGATAAGTGTTCTACTGTATGTGTACTACATTTAAGACCTATAAAACGAGAGTGAATGATCAAGTTGAGTTAATATTGAACGAACCGTCAGGATGAGAACCAGTTTCTCTCCTCCTTCAGTGGAATCATTCCTGAAACTCTTTGATACTTCGAGGGTGAAAGGGGCAGGTTTAGATATCATATTATATAAAGCTAGAGGGAGGGGCGGAGGATTATTGTCATTTCTCGGTGGGATGGCCAGAAAAGCATTACCATTCTTATTGAATACCTTTGCTCCGGGAGTATTACAATACGGACAAAATGTGTTGAACGATGTTAATAATGGTATTGCATTGAAAAATTCTGCTAGAAATAGAGGTGTAGAAACATTGAAGGTGTCGGACAAAAGTTATTAACCAGAGGAAGTAGAAAGATTGGTTTGAAACGATTGAAACTTAATAATAAAAGAAAGTGGAATATTTAATTAATTTTAGTTTATTGTTAACTGTCATATTGTTAGTATGTCGGCTGGTGCTCTATACGTTACACCAGGGGGGACTCAACGCCCCCGTCCCCACTTATTCTCATTCCATAACTGATGGATTCCCAAAATTACCAGGACACACCATTATTGAATCCTCAATAGCAGCTAGACGCACCTGTGAAGTATTACCAGTAAATCAGGGATCTGATAAATTTCTCGAATTTAGAATACAAAGTTCAGAAGGACATTTTTTAGATTTAACGAGTCTGGCCTTGGAAATGAACATAAATATATCAAATGAGGATGGGAGTGCACTGGGAGACGGAGATAAGGTCATATTTGTGAACTCTATAAGTCAGACAATATTCAAATCTGTGTGTTTGTATCTCAATGAACAACTTATAGAATCGAATCCATTTTATTCATATGAGGGTTATATTAAACTGCTTAAGCATTTATCCCCATCAAAATTAGATACATTGGGAAGAATAACATTCTTTCGTAATAATGAGACAACAAGTAGTACTATTACAACAGCTGATTTCGGTGCTATTAAGAAAGACGAAGGTAAATTATCGAATGAAGTGAATACTTGTTTCCCTTTGATGCTGGATGTGAGTGGTTTCGACGATTATTATTATTATTATAATCAAGGGGAAGCGCTAAACCCGGAGGATTATACAGCTCCTGGGGGGGGGGGGAGGATGTGGAAGGCATTCAGGCTTAATTCGGGGAACTGGAGCACAGATCCAATTCCCTAAATCAAGAACCCCTCACAAACATCAAGGAACCTTCCTTGAGGGGTAGTTTCGACGAATATATCCTGGATAGTGTCGAATGTCGATTGAGACTTGAATTGCATTCACCCGCATGGGCAATTATGACACCATTAACCGGAAAAACATATAAATATAATATTAATTCCATTAAATTATGGATCGATAAAGTTATTCCGTATACGAATGCATTAATTGCATTGAATTCAAGCATGAGGGCAAACCCGCAGGGGTGTGAATATCTGTTCAAGAAGACATTATTTAAATCATATATTCTGGCTTCTAATCAAACACAGTTGATGGCAGATAATCCTTGGGGACAAGTCATACCCGATAAGATATTTATTATATTAGTTGATATGAAGACATATAAGAACATAAGAACATAAGAAAGGAGGAACACTGCAGCAGGCCTGTTGGCCCATACTAGGCAGGTCCTTTACAATTCATCCCACTAACAAACATTTGACCTACCCAATTCTCAAATCCAACCCCTCCCGCTCATGTACTTATCCAACCTGGAAATAAATGGTATAAAATACCGACACAATGGCAATATAAACACAAATGCAGCACAATGCGATCCCCCACCGACCACGTCCCGCCCACACAGTGGGCCTTTTCAAGTCAAGTTCTGTTTGTGACTTGAAAAAGCCCACCGTGTGGGCGAAACGCAGTCAACAAAGGATCACACCATACTGCATTTGTGTATATAGTTCTACTGTCTTCCTATTATGTCCTAGAATCTGTATTGATAAAGCCACTGGATGGCGAAACGTCTACAATAAAGATATCCAGATGTTGCACATGTGTCTTAACTTTCATATTGTCGGTATTTTATACCTTTCTTGCACAACTTGTCAGACACTGCAACATTATGGAATCTTGGTTCAGAGGACATCTACAAGACCTTCTTCACGGCTACTGCAACTAACCCATCTCTTTGGGAAGGACCTACTTCCACTGGGGAATCCCGCCTACCAGTGACTGCCCTCGTCTGCTGCCCGTCCCTTCCACTGACGCCTATAAAAACGCCAGTCTTCTTGCCTTTGCTCCAGACTCTCCTCCACCACGATGCTGTGAACACTAACTCCAAGGCCGAGGGACTGATTACCTCATCTTTTGTATATAGTTCTACTGTCTTCCTATTATGTCCTAGAATCTGTATTGATAAAGCCACTGGATGGCGAAACGTCTACAATAAAGATATCCAGATGTTGCACATGTGTCTTAACTTTCATATTGTCGGTATTTTATACCTTTCTTGCACAACTTGTCAGACACTGCAACATTATGGAATCTTGGTTCAGAGGACATCTACAAGACCTTCTTCACGGCTACTGCAACTAACCCATCTCTTTGGGAAGGACCTACTTCCACTGGGGAATCCCGCCTACCAGTGACTGCCCTCGTCTCCTGCCCGTCCCTTCCACTGACGCCTATAAAAACGCCAGTCTTCTTGCCTTTGCTCCAGACTCTCCTCCACCACGATGCTGTGAACACTAACTCCAAGGCCGAGGGACTGATTACCTCATCTTTTGTATATAGTTCTACTGTCTTCCTATTATGTCCTAGAATCTGTATTGATAAAGCCACTGGATGGCGAAACGTCTACAATAAAGATATCCAGATGTTGCACATGTGTCTTAACTTTCATACTGCATTTGTGTTTATATTGCCACTTATCCAACCTAAATTTGAAACTACCCAAAGTCCCAGCCTCAATAACCCAACTAGGAGGGATATAATTTTAATCCATTATATTTTCAACATGAAGATTTGAATCATTTCGGGGTTTGTAGATGAATGGTTCAGAGAACCGACATGTTGATAAATTAGACACATGTGCAACTCTTGGGTATCTTTATTGAGGAAACGTTTCGCCACACAGTGGCTTCGTCAGTCCATACAAAGGAGAATCTTGAAGAACAGGAGGAGAATGAGGTAATCAGTCCCTCAACCTTGAGTCGATGTGGTCAGTCCATCAATCTTGATGGACTGACCACATCGACTCAAGGTTGAGGGACTGATTACCTCATTCTCCTCCTGTTCTTCAAGATTCTCCTTTGTATGGACTGATGAAGCCACTGTGTGGCGAAACGTTTCCTCAATAAAGATACCCAAGAGTTGCACATGTGTCTAATTTATCAACATTTCGGGGTTACAATTAATTCAGAAATGATTCTTAATATTGACTAAGTTCCCTACCCACGCGAGTAGGTTATATTACGCTACCTTGAAATCTCTGGGTTTGGAGAGTGAACACCTGATTACATATAAGAGTTTTCTCCAAGGCAGAACTATATTAGGTGTTGACCTGAGAAGTGAACAGGTTAAGAATGCTATATCTGTCGAGAAGAATGGTAATTTGAGAATAGATATGACCACTGCATACCTTGTTCCAAGGTTCGTAGGTTCGAGTCTCCTTCAGCCAGAGATCAGCGTTTGTGTATATTTCGCCTGCTCTTGCGAATTCCTTGCATTGTTAAATTCTCTAGTAAGGCTGATGCATGCAGGGGATGAGATGAAAAGCTGTAAGCCTTCTCCCTGAAAGCTGGCTGCCTTGGATCAAAGTCTAGAGCAAGCTGGACTCAAAGGTACTGGTCCAGTGTGGGTAGATTGGTAAAGCACTGCGTACCTTGTTCCAAGGTTCGTAGGTTCGAGTCTCCTTCAGCCAGAGATCAATGTTTGTATATATATATATATATATATATATATATATATATATATATATATATATATATATATATATATATACATATATATATATGAATGGAGACAAGTGGTTTTTAATACTTGACGTGCTGTTGGAGTGTGAGCAAAGTAACATTTATGAAGGGGTTCAGGGAAACCGGCAGGCCGGACTTGAGTCCTGGAGATGGGAAGTACAGTGCCTGCACTCTGAAGGAGGGGTGTTAATGTTGCAGTTTAAAAACTGTAGTGTAAAGCACCCTTCTGGCAAGACAGTGATGGAGTGAATGATGGTGAAAATTTTTCTTTTTCGGGCCACCCTGCCTTGGTGGGAATCGGCCAGTGTGATAATAAAATAAAAATAAATAAATAAATAAAATATATATATATATATATATATATATATATATATATATATATATATATATATATATATATATATATATATATATATATATATCATTAAATTTAATATCTATCATAGCATATATACATGGAGAAGTGTTTTTGTCAGCGTATATACACCAACTGTGTGTATACACCGACTGTGTATATACACCGACTGTGTATATACATCGACTGTGTATATACACCGACTGTTTACTTTAATCCCTGTTAGGGAAACCAATGGAAATAAATCACTTTGACTTTTTTTTGGGTTATCCTGGGTAATTTACACTATGTATGATATCATGTTCTCCACATATATCATGTTTTCACACATGTTTTCCACATATATCGTGTTCTCCACATATATCATGTTCTCCAAAAATATCATGTTCTCCACATATATCATGTTCTACTTTTGTGTACCTATGTCTAAATATATTACTAATTTACTTACTTACTAGGAAGGAGCTTTATGATCGACCTTCTTGTAGTCGATAGACTTAAAATCTCTTTAAGGTACCTTAACTGTTTTACAAGGAATAAAACATTCTTAATAATAGTGAATTGCAACCTCAGTAAAACGCGCAAACTTAACTCTTATCCGTCACCAAACGATTTGGACCACTGCAGTGACGTTCACTGTACCGGGGAGTGAGTGACAAACGTATTGGACAAAATGACGTCCATACCGATGTTAATTACTGCAACGTTCTAGGACAAACATACTCACGTTCTTCTCACACTTTACTCTAGTTTAGTTAAAAATATATTTCGAGTTATGATCATTAGTGTTGTGTCTTTGTGAATGACAGAACAAAGAACGTGTTCATTTGAACGTTCCGTTGGTCTAGTGGACGTTCTTTACTATCATTTAAAATAGCCCCTCAAGGGCTATTGATCCATGGAATTTAATCTATCCTCTTTATCCTCGTATCAAACATGATTACTCATCATTTCACAGCATGATCACTGGGGTTTAGCTGCGCTATTAACTTGCTTAAATATAATGACCTGTTATGTGGTACTATTGTTTATCTTAGTGTTGCCACATGTCGAGTTTGTTAATAATATCTGTTTTTAAATACCAGACATAAAGATACCAATATGGAATAAATATTAACATTATTAGCTTGCACTTCTGGATGATGACGTTTCCGAAATGTTATCAAAGAAGAACCCAATCTAATTCTAATATGACTT
Organism: Cherax quadricarinatus; assembly: GCF_038502225.1. Lineage (NCBI taxonomy): Eukaryota > Metazoa > Arthropoda > Malacostraca > Decapoda > Parastacidae > Cherax > Cherax quadricarinatus. The sequence goes on from NC_091317.1 coordinate 42,029,617, forward strand.
AGAAACGTTGTTTGAGAGTCATCGTACATCAACATGATGTTCCAATCTTCCTCTATTTTCTTAGAATGTTCAGTCAACAAACACTGAACTATTCCCAGAAAGATTCGTCGCTCTGCCATGAAGCTCCCGGGCCAAGTCAAGCTTCCGTTGTGGTATAACACAAACGTTCGCTATGCGGAACTCTGGCAATAATAATAATAATAATAATAATAATAGGTAGTAGGTTGGTAGACAGCAACCACCCAGGGAAGTACTACCGTCCTGCCAGATGACTGTGAAACAAAAACCTGTAACTGTTTTGCATGATGGTAGGATTGCTGGTTTCTTTTTCTGTCTCATAAACACGCTAAGATAACAGGGATATCTTGCTACTCCTACTTACACTTTGGTCACACTTCACAGACACGCACATGCATATATATATATACATACATCTAGGTTTTTCTCCTTTTTCTAAATAGCTCTTGTTCTTTTTTATTTCTTCTATTGTCCATGGGGAAGTGGAAAAGAATCTTTCCTCCGTAAGCCATGCGTGTCGTATGAGGCGACTAAAATGCCGGGAGCAATGGGCTAGTAACCCCTTCTCCTGTATACAATTACTAAAAAAGAGAAGAAGAAAAACTTTATAAAACTGGGTTGCTTAAATGTGCGTGGATGTAGTGCGGATGACAAGAAACAGATGATTGCTGATGTTATGAATGAAAAGAAGTTGGATGTCCTGGCCCTAAGCGAAACAAAGCTGAAGGGGGTAGGAGAGTTTCAGTGGGGGGAAATAAATGGGATTAAATCTGGAGTATCTGAGAGAGTTAGAGCAAAGGAAGGGGTAGCAGTAATGTTAAATGATCAGTTATGGAAGGAGAAAAGAGAATATGAATGTGTAAATTCAAGAATTATGTGGATTAAAGTAAAGGTTGGATGCGAGAAGTGGGTCATAATAAGCGTGTATGCACCTGGAGAAGAGAGGAATGCAGAGGAGAGAGAGAGATTTTGGGAGATGTTAAGTGAATGTATAGGAGCCTTTGAACCAAGTGAGAGAGTAATTGTGGTAGGGGACTTGAATGCTAAAGTAGGAGAAACTTTTAGAGAGGGTGTGGTAGGTAAGTTTGGGGTGCCAGGTGTAAATGATAATGGGAGCCCTTTGATTGAACTTTGTATAGAAAGGGGTTTAGTTATAGGTAATACATATTTTAAGAAAAAGAGGATAAATAAGTATACACGATATGATGTAGGGCGAAATGACAGTAGTTTGTTGGATTATGTATTGGTAGATAAAAGACTGTTGAGTAGACTTCAGGATGTACATGTTTATAGAGGGGCCACAGATATATCAGATCACTTTCTAGTTGTAGCTACACTGAGAGTAAAAGGTAGATGGGATACAAGGAGAATAGAAGCATCAGGGAAGAGAGAGGTGAAGGTTTATAAACTAAAAGAGGAGGCAGTTAGGGTAAGATATAAACAGCTATTGGAGGATAGATGGGCTAATGAGAGCATAGGCAATGGGGTCGAAGAGGTATGGGGTAGGTTTAAAAATGTAGTGTTAGAGTGTTCAGCAGAAGTTTGTGGTTACAGGAAAGTGGGTGCAGGAGGGAAGAGGAGCGATTGGTGGAATGATGATGTAAAGGGAGAAAAAGTTAGCATATGAGAAGTTTTTACAAAGTAGAAGTGATGCAAGGAGGGAAGAGTATATGGAGAAAAAGAGAGAAGTTAAGAGAGTGGTGAAGCAATGTAAAAAGAGAGCAAATGAGAGAGTGGGTGAGATGTTATCAACAAATTTTGTTGAAAATAAGAAAAAGTTTTGGAGTGAGACTAACAAGTTAAGAAAGCCTAGAGAACAAATGGATTTGTCAGTTAAAAATAGGAGAGGAGAGTTATTAAATGGAGAGTTAGAGGTATTTTGAAGATGGAAGGAATATTTTGAGGAATTGTTAAATGTTGATGAAGATAGGGAAGCTGTGATTTCGTGTATAGGGCAAGGAGGAATAACATCTTGTAGGAGTGAGGAAGAGCCAGTTGTGAGTGTGGGGGAAGTTCGTGAGGCAGTAGGTAAAATGAAAGGGGGTAAGGCAGCCGGGATTGATGGGATAAAGATAGAAATGTTAAAAGCAGGTGGGGATATAGTTTTGGAGTGGTTGGTGCAATTATTTAATAAATGTATGGAAGAGGGTAAAGTACCTAGGGATTGGCAGAGAGCATGCATAGTTCCTTTGTATAAAGGCAAAGGGGATAAAAGAGAGTGCAAAAATTATAGGGGGATAAGTCTGTTGAGTGTACCTGGTAAAGTGTATGGTAGAGTTATAATTGAAAGAATTAAGAGTAAGACGGAGAATAGGATAGCAGATGAACAAGGAGGCTTTAGGAAAGGTAGGGGGTGTGTGGACCAGGTGTTTACAGTGAAACATATAAGTGAACAGTATTTAGATAAGGCTAAAGAGGTCTTTGTGGCATTTATGGATTTGGAAAAGGCGTATGACAGGGTGGATAGGGGGGCAATGTGGCAGATGTTGCAAGTGTATGGTGTAGGAGGTAGGTTACTGAAAGCAGTGAAGAGTTTTTACGAGGATAGTGAGGCTCAAGTTAGAGTATGTAGGAAAGAGGGAAATTTTTTCCCAGTAAAAGTAGGCCTTAGACAAGGATGTGTGATGTCACCGTGGTTGTTTAATATATTTATAGATGGGGTTGTAAGAGAAGTAAATGCGAGGGTCTTGGCAAGAGGCGTGGAGTTAAAAGATAAAGAATCACACACAAAGTGGGAGTTGTCACAGCTGCTCTTTGCTGATGACACTGTGCTCTTGGGAGATTCTGAAGAGAAGTTGCAGAGATTGGTGGATGAATTTGGTAGGGTGTGCAAAAGAAGAAAATTAAAGGTGAATACAGGAAAGAGTAAGGTTATGAGGATAACAAAAAGATTAGGTGATGAAAGATTGAATATCAGATTGGAGGGAGAGAGTATGGAGGAGGTGAACGTATTCAGATATTTGGGAGTGGACGTGTCAGCGGATGGGTCTATGAAAGATGAGGTGAATCATAGAATTGATGAGGGAAAAAGAGTGAGTGGTGCACTTAGGAGTCTGTGGAGACAAAGAACTTTGTCCTTGGAGGCAAAGAGGGGAATGTATGAGAGTATAGTTTTACCAACGCTCTTATATGGGTGTGAAGCGTGGGTGATGAATGTTGCAGCGAGGAGAAGGCTGGAGGCAGTGGAGATGTCATGTCTGAGGGCAATGTGTGGTGTGAATATAATGCAGTGTTGCAGTGTCTGACAGATTGAACATTAAAATGGTATAAAATACCGACAGGTTGTTAGGTAAGACACATATGCAACAGTTGGGTATCTTTATTAGTATCTTCTGCTTCTATCAACTTTTCTGTACTCGACTGAAGAAGCCTACTGTGTAGGCGAAACGTTTCATAATAAAGATACCTAACTGTTGCATATGTGTCTTACCTAACAAATTAGGTCAGTTTTGTCCCAGGATGCGACCCACACCAGTCGACTAACACCCAGGTACCTATTTTACTGAGAGGTGAACATGAACAGCACATTTCCGCCCTCGTCGGGAATCGAACCACGGACCCTCGGCGTGTGAAATGAGAACGTTGCCTACCAGGACACCTAAATAAATTTTGTTTATATCGACTTTCCTGAGTGTCTATGATAACTGTGGTGTGTTGATTATAAATCTGGCAGCGGCTATGCCTTTGTTAATAGTTTTGTGAAAATATTTTATTTTTGTGGTAATATTTTTCATGCATTTATACATTTTTTAGTACTCTATATATTTTTTGATTATATTTATAAATTTGATGACTGGCTACAGAAAAATATCGTTCAAAATACATTTTTTTTAACACGAACATTTTAATATAATACAATAAAATCACAGTAAACAGGTGATACTACAATAAGATCACAGTAAAGAGGTGATGTCACAATATCAAGGAACTGTTCCTTGATGATGTGAGAAATAACGAAAGCGGTTGGAAGTTCACTATTCTTATCAGAATGGTTGCTCTGTATTTAAGTATAAAAGAGACTCGTGTACTATTTTATACCTGGAAAGTTTACCTGGAGAGGGTTTCGGGGGTCAACGCCCCTGCGGCCCGGTCCGTGCCCAGGCCTCATGGTGGATCAGGGCCTGATCAACCAGGCTGTTATTGTTGGCTACACGCAAACAGATGTACTTATCACAGCCCGGCTGGTCAGGTACAGACTGTAGGTGCCTGTCCAGTGTCTTCTTGAAGACAACAAGGGGTCTATTGGTAATCCCCATCATGTATGCTGGGAGGCAGTTGAACAGTCTTGGGCCCATGGCACTTATTGTGTTGTCTCTTATCGTGCTAGTGGCGCCCCTGGTTGTCACTGCGGGGATGTTGCATCGTCTGCCAAGTCTTTTGCTTTCATAGGGAGTGATTTTCGTGTGCAAGTTTGGTACTTATCCCTCTAGAATTTTCCAAGTGTATATAATCATTTACATAATCGTATATATTTGTGGGTATTACATAACGTCAGACACACGAATATAATCGTCAATTCATCAACTTGCATTAAACATCACTTGACTAACGAAAGATTAGTATCACGTGGAGGAAAGAAATGAAAAATCAAAGTTTAAACATTGGTTGGCAGCGTTCTTGCCTCACACACTGAGTGTCCGTGGTTCGATCCCCTACACGGGAGAAAACATTGGGCGGGTTTCCTTACACCTGCTGTCTCCTTTCAACTAGCAGTAAGTAGGTACCTGGGTGTTAGTTGGAAATAATGGAAATAAGACAGACAGTCCTCGATGACGCACTGACTTTCTCGGGTTATCCTGAGTGGCTAACCCTCCGGGTTAAAAATCCCAACAAATTTTATCTTCTCAGTATATAAAAAAGAGTGAAGTAGCGTATTAGAAGGTACATAATGCTTGAAATTAGTCATAACAAAGATGTTGGAGTGAGTATAGTGGAGGGATGTCACCGGAAGTGCAAATATACTCACCGTCTAGACACACCAGCAACACTTACGTAGCTTATTAGTCAAACATTTCGCCTATCATTTTGAACATTATCAGTGATGTTTCTATCTACATGCTGGGTAGGTACTGACCTCTCAGGACTATCCTTGCTGAGATTCCTCTGTAGCACTTACACTGTGATACAGTGTAGTGGCTAGTGTAAGTCTATGTAGCATTAAGTGTGATACAGTGTAGTGGTTAGTGTAAGTCAGTGTAGCATTAAGTGTGATACAGTGTAGTGGTTAGTGTAAGTCAGTGTAGCACTCAGTGTGATACGTTGTAGTGGTAAGTGTAAGTCAGTGTACCACTTACACTGTATCCAGCGTAGTGATAAGTGTAAGTCAGTGTAGCACTGAATGTGATACAGTGTAGTGATAAGTGCCAGTGTAACACTGAGTGTGATATAGTATAGTTGTTAGTGTAAGTCAGTGTAACAGTGTGATACAGTTAGTGGTTAGTATGATATACAGTAGCACTTAGTGCCACATAGTATAATAAAGTGAAGCACTTAGTGTAATACAGTGTAACACTTAGTATGATACAGTGTACCACTTAATATGATACAGTGTACCACTTAGTATGATACAGTGTACAACTTAATATGATACAGTGTACAACTTAGTATGATACAGTGTACCACTTAGTATGATACAGTGTACCACTTAATATGATACAGTGTACCACTTAGTATGATACAGTGTACCACTAAGTATGATACAGTGTACCACTTAATATGATACAGTGTACCACTTAGTATGATGAAGTGTGCCACTTAATATGATGCAGTGTACCACTTAGTATGATACAGTGTACCACTTAATATGATACAGTGTATCACTGATACAATGTACCACTTAATATGATACAGTGTACAACTTAGTATAATACAGTGTACCACTTAATATGGTAGTGTACCACTTAGTATAATACAGTGTACCACTTAATATAATACGGTAAACAATTTATTATGTTACAGTGTACCACTTAGTATAATACAGTGTACCACTTAAAATAATACAGTGTACCACTTAGTATAATACAGTGTACCACTTAAGATACAGCGTACTACTTAGTATGGTGCAGTGTACCACTTAGTATGGTACAGTGTACCACTTAAGATACAGTGTACCACTTAAGATACAGTGTATCACATAAGATACAGTGTACCACTTAGTATGATATAGTGAACCATTTAAGATACAGTGTACCACTTAGTATGATGCAGTGTACCACTTAGTATGATAGAGTGTACCACTTAAGATGCAGTGTACCACATAGTATGATGTGGTGTACCACTTAATATGATACAGTGTACCACTTAAGATACAGTGTACCACTTAGTATGATATAGTGTACAACTTAGTATGATACAGTGTACCACTTAAGATATAGTATACCACTTAGTATGATACAGTGTATCACTTAAGATACAGTGTACCACTTAGTATGATACAGTGTATCACTTAAGATACAGTGTACCACTTAGTATGATACAGTGTACCACTTAAGATACAGTGTACCACTTAGTATGATACAGTGTACCACTTAAGATACAGTGTACCACTTAAGATACAGTGTACCACTTAGTATGATACAGTGTACCACTTACGGTACAGTATACCACTTAGAATGATACAGTGTACAACTTAAGATAGAGTGTACCACTTTGTATGATACAGTGTACTACTTAAGATACAGTGTACCACTTAGTATGATACAGTGTACCACTTAGTATGATACAGTGTATCACTTAGTATGAAACAGTGTACTACTTAAGATACAGTGTACCACTTAGTATTATACAGTGTACCACTTAGTATGATACAGTGTACCACTTAGTATGATACAGTGTATCACTTAAGATACAGTGTACCACTTAGTATGATGCAGTGTACCACTTAGTATGATACAGTGTACCACTTATGACGCAGTGTACCACTTAGTATGATATAGTATACCACTTAATATGATAGAGTGTACCACTTAAGATACAGTGTACCACTTAGTATGATATAGTGTACCACTCAGTATGATACAGTGTACCACATAAGATAAAGTGTACAACTTAGTATGATACAGTGTACCACTTAAGATATAGTATACCACTTAGTATGAAACAGTGTACCACTTAAGATACAGGGTACCACTTAGTATGATACAGTATACCACTTAAGATACAGTGTACCACTTAGTATGATATAGTGTACCACTTAAGATACAGTGTACCACTTAAGATACAGTGTACCACTTAGTATGATACAGTGTACCACTTAAGATAAAGTGCACTACTTAGTATGATACAGTGTACCACTTAAGGTACAGTATACCACTTAGTATGATACAGTGTAACACTTAAGATAGAGTGTACCACTTAGTATGATACAGTGTACCACTTAAGATAGAGTGTACCACTTAGTATGATACAGTGTACCACTTAAGATACAGTGTACCACTTAAGATACAGTGTACCACTTAGTATGATACAGTGTACCACTTAAGATACAGTGTACCACTTAGTATGATACAGTGTACCACTTAAGATACAGTGTACCACTTAATATGATACAGTGTACCACTTAATATGATACAGTGTACTACTTAAGATACAGTGTACCACTTAGTATGATACAGAGTACCACTTAGTATGATACAGTGTACCACTTAGAATGATACAGTGCACCACTTAGTATGATACAGTGTACCACTTAGTATGATACAGTGTACCGTTAGTATGATACAGTGTACCACTTAGTATGATACAGAATACCACTTAGTATGGTTTCAGTACATATATTGCGAATTTTTTCTTTAAGGTTCCATCTAAAGAAATAAATTTAGAGTTATTATTTACTTTCTGAAAAACGTTTAACGCTTTGGTAGCTGAAGTTGTAGAGCCGTGTGTTGTAGAGCCGTGTGTTGTAGAGGCGTGTGTTGTAGAGGCTTGTGTTGTAGAGCCGTGTGTTGTAGAGGCGTGTGTTGTAGAGCCGTGTGTTGTAGAGCCGTGTGTTGTAGAGCCGTGTGTTGTAGAGGCGTGTGTTGTAGAGCCGTGTGTTGTAGAGCCGTGTGTTGTAGAGCCATGTGTAGTACAGCCGTGTGTTGTAGAGTCGTGTGTTGTATAGGCGTGTGTAGTAGAGGCGTGTGTTGTCGTGCCGTGTGTTGCAGAGCCGTGTGTTGTACAGCCGTGTGTCGTAGAGGCGTGTGTTGTAGAGCCGAGTGTTGTAGAGGCGTGTGTTGCAGAGGCGTGTGTTGTAGAGCCGTGTGTTGTAGAGCCGTGGGTTGAAGAGCCGTGTTTTGTAGGGCCGTGTGTTATAGAGGCGTGTGTTGTAGAGCCGTGTGTTGTAGAGGCGTGTGTTGTAGAGCCGTGTGTTGTAGAGCCGCGTGTTGTAGAGGCGTGTGTTGTAGACACGAGTGTTGTAGAGACGTGTGTTGTAGAGATGTGTGTTGTAGAGACCTGTGTTGTAGAGACGTGTGTTGTAGAGACGTGTGTTGTAGAGACGTGTGTTGTAGGGAAGTGTGTTGTAGACACGTGTGTTGTAGAGACGTGCGTTGTAGAGACGTGTGTTGTAGAGAAGTGTGTTGTAGAGACGTGTGTTTTAGAGACGTGTGTTGTAGAGACGTGTGTTGTGGAGACCTGTGTTGTAGAGACCTGTGTTGTAGAGACCTGTGTTGTAGAGACCTGTGTTGTAGAGACGTGTGTTGTAGAGACGTGTGTTGTAGAGACATGTGTTGTAGAGACCTGTGTTGTAAAGACGTGTGTTGTAGAGACCTGTGTTGTAGAGACGTGTGTTGTAGAGACCTGTGTTGTAGAGACGTGTGTTGTAGAGACCTGTGTTGTAGAGACGTGTGTTCTAGAGACGTGTGTTGTAGAGACTTGTGTTGTAGAGAGCTCTGTTGTAGAGACGTGTGTTGTAGAAACCTGTGTTGTAGAGACCTGTGTTGTAGAGAACTGTGTGTTGTAGAGACCTGTGTTGTAGAGACCTGTGTTGTAAAGACCTGTGTTGTAGAGAAATATGTTGTAGAGACCTGTGTTGTAGAGACCTGTGTTGTAGAGACCTGTGTTGTAGAGACGTGTGTTGTAGAGACGTGTGTTGTAGAGACCTGTGTTGTAGAGACCTGTGTTGTAGAACTTGTATTGTAGACACCTGTGTTGTAGAGACGTGTGTTGTAGAGACCTGTGTTGTAGAGACCTGTGTTGTAGAGATCTGTGTTGTAGAGACCTGTGTTGTAGAGACCTGTGTTGTAGAGACCTGTGTTGTAGAGACGTGTGTTGTAGAGACCTGTGTTGTAGAGACGTGTGTTGTAGAGACCTGTGTTGTAGAGACTTGTGTTGTAGAGACCTGTGTTGTAGAGACGTGTGTTGTAGAGACCTGTGTTGTAGACGTGTGTTGTAGAGACCTGTGTTGTAGAGACCTGTGTTGTAGAGACGTGTGTTGTAGAGACGTGTGTTGTAGAGACCTGTGTTGTAGAGACGTGTGTGGTAGAGACCTGTGTTGTAGCAACCTGTGTTGTAGAGACGTGTGTTGTAGGGACGTGTGTTGTAGAGACGTGTGTTGTAGAGACGTGTGTTGTAGAGACGTGTGTTGTAGAGACGTGTGTTTTAGAGACGTGTGTTGTAGAGACGTGTGTTGTGGAGACCTGTGTTGTAGAGACCTGTGTTGTAGAGACCTGTGTTGTAGAGACGTGTGTTGTAGAGACGTGTGTTGTAGAGACGTGTGTTGTAGAGACCTGTGTTGTAGAGACCTGTGTTGTAGAGAGGTGTGTTGTAGAGACCTGTGTTGTAGAGACGTGTGTTGTAGAGACCTGTGTTGTAGAGACGTGTGTTGTAGAGATCTGTGTTGTAGAGACGTGTGTTGTAGAGACGTGTGTTGTAGAGACTTGTGTTGTAGAGAGCTCTGTTGTAGAGACTTGTGTTGTAGAAACCTGTGTTGTAGAGACCTGTGTTGTAGAGAACTGTGTGTTGTAGAGACCTGTGTTGTAGAGACCTGTGTGGTAAAGACCTGTGTTGTAGAGAAATATGTTGTAGAGACCTGTGTTGTAGAGACCTGTGTTGTAGAGACGTGTGTTGTAGAGACGTGTGTTGTAGAGACCTGTGTTGCAGAGACGTGTGTTGTAGAGACCTGTGTTGTAGAAACGTGTGTTGTAGAGACCTGTGTTGTAGAGACGTGTGTTGTAGAGACCTGTGTTGTAGAGACGTGTGTCGTAGAGACATGTGTTGTAGAGACCTGTGTTGTAGAGACCTGTGTTGTAGTGACCTGTGTTGTAGACACGCGTTGTGGAGACCTGTGTTGTAGAGACCTGTGTTGTAGAGACGTGTGTTGTAGAGACCTGTGTTGTAGAGACCTGTGTTGTAGAGACCTGTGTTGTAGAGACCTGTGTTGTAGAGACCTGTGTTGTAGAGACCTGTGTTGTAGAGACCTGTGTTGTAGAGACCTGTGTTGTAGAGACGTGTGTTGTAGAGACCTGTGTTGTAGAGACGTGTGTTGTAGAGACCTGTGTTGTAGAAACGTGTGTTGTAGAGACCTGTGTTGTAGAGACGTGTGTTGTAGAGACCTGTGTTGTAGAGACGTGTGTCGTAGAGACATGTGTTGTAGAGACCTGTGTTGTAGAGACCTGTGTTGTAGAGACCTGTGTTGTAGATACGTGTTGTGGAGACATGTGTTGTAGAGACCTGTGTTGTAGAGACGTGTGTTGTAGAGACCTGTGTTGTAGAAACGTGTGTTGTAGAGACCTGTGTTGTAGAGACGTGTGTTGTAGAGACCTGTGTTGTAGAGACGTGTGTCGTACAGACATGTGTTGTAGAGACCTGTGTTGTAGAGACCTGTGTTGTAGAGACCTGTGTTGTAGACACGTGTTGTGGAGACCTGTGTTGTAGAGACCTGTGTTGCAGAGACCTGTGTTGTAGAGACGTGTATTGTAGACACCTGTGTTGTAGAGACTTGTGTTGTAGAGACGTGTGTTGTAGAGACCTGTGTTGTAGAGACCTGTGTTGTAGAGACCTGTGTTGTAGAGACCTGTGTTGTAGAGACGTGTGTTGTAGAGACGTGTGTTGTAGAGACGTGTGTTGTAGAGACCTGTGTTGTAGAGACGTGTGTTGTAGAGACCTGTGTTGTAGAGACGTGTGTTGTAGAGACCTGTGTTGTAGAGACCTGTGTTGTAGAGACGTGTGTTGTAGAGACCTGTGTTGTAGAGACCTGTGTTGTAGAGACGTGTGTTGTAGAGACGTGTGTTGTAGAGACCTGTGTTGTAGAGACGTGTGTTGTAGAGAGGTGTGTTGTAGAGACGTGTGTTGTAGAGACGTGTGTTGAAGAGACCTGTGTTGTAGAGACGTGTGTTGCAGAGACGTGTGTTGTAGAGACGCGTGTTGTAGAGACGAGTGTTGTAGAGACGTGTGTTGTAGAGACGTGTGTTGTAGAGACCTGTGTTGTAGAGACGTGTGTTGTAGAGACGTGTGTTGTAGAGACATGTGTTGTAGGGACGTGTGTTGTAGAGACGTGTGTTGTAGAGACGTGTGTTGTGGAGACCTGTGTTGTAGAGACCTATGTTGTAGAGACCTGTGTTGTAGAAACCTGTTTTGTAGAGACGTGTGTTGTAGAGACGTGTGTTGTAGAGATGTGTGTTGTAGAGACCTGTGTTGTAGAGACGTGTGTTGTAGAGACCTGTGTTGTAGAGACGTGTGTTGTAGAGACTTGTGTTGTAGAGACGTGTGTTGTAGAGACCTGTGTTGTAGAGACGTGTGTTGTAGAGACGTGTGTTGTAGAGACTTGTGTTGTAGAGAGCTCTGTTGTAGAGACGTGTGTTGTAGAAACCTGTGTTGTAGAGACCTGTGTTGTAGAGAACTGTGTGTTGTAGAGATCTGTGTTGTAGAGACCTGTATTGTAAAGACCTGTGTTGTAGAGAAATATGTTGTAGAGACCTGTGTTGTAGAGACCTGTGTTGTAGAGACGTGTGTTGTAGAGACGTGTGTTGTAGAGACCTGTGTTGTAGAGACGTTTTTTGTAGAGACCTGTGTTGTAGAAACGTGTGTTGTAGAGACCTGTGTTGTAGAGACGTGTGTTGTAGAGACCTGTGTTGTAGAGACGTGTGTCGTAGAGACATGTGTTGTAGAGACCTGTGTTGTAGAGACCTGTGTTGTAGAGACCTGTGTTGCAGACACGTGTTGTGGAGACCTGTGTTGTAGAGACCTGTGTTGTAGAGACGTGTGTTGTAGAGACCTGTGTTGTAGAGACCTGTGTTGTAGAGACCTGTGTTGTAGAGACCTGTGTTGTAGAGACCTGTGTAGTAGAGACCTGTGTTGTAGAGACCTGTGTTTTAGAGACCTGTGTTGTAGAGACCTGTGTTGTAGAGACCTGTGTTGTAGAGACCTTTGTTGTAGAGACGTGTGTTGTAGAGACCTGTGTTGTAGAGACCTGTGTTGTAGAGACCTGTGTTGTAGAGACCTGTGTTGTAGAGACCTTTGTTGTAGAGACGTGTGTTGTAGAGACCTGTGTTGTAGAGACGTGTGTTGTAGAGACCTGTGTTGTAGAAACGTGTGTTGTAGAGACCTGTGTTGTAGAGACGTGTGTTGTAGAGACCTGTTTTGTAGAGACGTGTGTCGTAGAGACATGTGTTGTAGAGACCTGTGTTGTAGAGACCTGTGTTGTAGAGAACTGTGTTGTAGACACGTGTTGTGGAGACCTGTGTTGTAGAGACCTGTGTTGTAGAGACGTGTGTTGTAGAGACCTGTGTTGTAGAAACGTGTGTTGTAGAGACCTGTGTTGTAGAGACGTGTGTTGTAGAGACCTGTTTTGTAGAGACGTGTGTCGTAGAGACATGTGTTGTAGAGACCTGTGTTGTAGAGACCTGTGTTGTAGAGACCTGTGTTGTAGACACGTGTTGTGGAGACCTGTGTTGTAGAGATCTGTGTTGTAGAGACCTGTGTTGTAGAGACCTGTGTTGTAGAGACCTGTGTTGTAGAGACCTGTGTTGTAGAGACGTGTGTTGTAGAGACGTGTGTTGTAGAGACCTGTGTTGTAGAGACCTGTGTTGTAGAGACCTGTGTTGTAGAGACCTGTGTTGTAGAGACCTGTGTTGTAGAGACCTGTGTTGTAGAGACCTGTGTTGCAGAGACCTGTGTTGTAGACACGTGTTGTGGAGACCTGTGTTGTAAAGATCTGTGTTGTAGAGACCTGTGTTGTAGAGACCTGTGTTGTAGAGACGTGTGTTGTAGAGACGTGTGTTGTAGAGACCTGTGTTGTAGAGACGTGTGTTGTAGAGACCTGTGTTGTAGAGGCGTGTGTTGTAGAGACCTGTGTTGTAGAGACTTGTGTTGTAGAGACCTGTGTTGTAGAGACGTGTGTTGTAGAGACCTGTGTTGTAGAGACGTGTGTTGTAGAGACCTGTGTTGTAGAGACCTGTGTTGTAGAGACGTGTGTTGTAGAGACGTGTGTTGTAGAGACCTGTGTTGTAGAGACATGTGTTGTAGAGACCTGTGTTGTAGTAACCTGTGTTGTAGAGACGTGTGTTGTAGAGACGTGTGTTGTAGAGACGTGTGTTGTAGAGACGTGTGTTGTAGAGACCTGTGTTGTAGAGACGTGTGTTGTAGAGACGTGTGTTGTAGAGACCTGTGTTGTAGAGATGTGTGCTGTAGAGACGTGTGTTGTAGAGACGTGTGTTGTAGAGACGTGTGTTGTAGAGACGTGTGTTGTAGAGACGCGTGTTGTAGAGACGAGTGTTGTATAGACGTGTGTTGTAGAGACGTGTGTTGTAGAGACCTGTGTTGTAGAGACGTGTGTTGTAGGGACGTGTGTTGTAGAGACCTGTGTTGTAGTAACCTGTGTTGTAGAGACGTGTGTTGTAGAGACGTGTGTTGTAGAGACTTGTGTTGTAGAGACATGTGTTGTAGAGACCTGTGTTGTAGAGACGTGTGTTGTAGAGACCTGTGTTGTAGAGACGTGTGTTGTAGAGACCTATGCTGTAGAGAGGTGTGTTGTAGAGACCTGTGTTTTAGAGACGTGTTTTGTAGAGACGTGTGTTGTAGAGACTTGTGTTGTAGAGAGCTCTGTTGTAGAGACGTGTGTTGTAGAAACCTGTGTTGTAGAGACCTGTGTTGTAGAAAACTGTGTGTTGTAGAGACCTGTGTTGTAGTGACCTGTGTTGTAAAGACCTGTGTTGTAGAGAAATATGTTGTAGAGACCTGTGTTGTAGAGACCTGTGTTGTAGAGACGTGTGTTGTAGAGACGTGTGTTGTAGAGACCTGTGTTGTAGAGACGTGTGTTGTAGAGACCTGTGTTGTAGAAACGTGTGTTGTAGAGACCTGTGTTGTAGAGACGTGTGTTGTAGAGACCTGTATTGTAGAGACGTGTGTCGTAGAGACATGTGTTGTAGAGACCTGTGTTGTAGAGACCTGTGTTGTAGAGACCTGTGTTGTAGACACGTGTTGTGGAGACCTGTGTTGTAGAGACCTGTGTTGTAGAGACGTGTGTTGTAGAGACCTGTGTTGTAGAGACCTGTGTTGTAGAGACCTGTGTTGTAGAAACCTGTGTTGTAGAGACCTGTGTTGTAGAGATCTGTGTTGTAGAGACCTGTGTTGTAGAGACGTGTGTTATAGAGACGTGTGTTGTAGAGACCTGTGTTGTAGAGACCTGTGTTGTAGAGACGTGTGTTGTAGAGACCTGTGTTGTAGAGACCTGTTCTTTAGAGACCTGTGTTGTAGAGACGTGTGTTGTAGAGACGTGTGTTGTAGAGACCTGTGTTGAAGAGACCTGGTTGTAGAGACGTGTGTTGTAGAGACGTGTGTTGTAGAGATCTGTGTTGTAGAGACCTGTGTTGTAGAGACGTGTGTTGTAGAGACCTGTGTTGTAGTAACCTGTGTTGTAGAGACGTGTGTTGTAGAGACGTGTGTTGTAGAGACGTGTGTTGTAGAGACGTGTGTTGTAGAGACCTGTGTTGTAGAGACGTGTGTTGTAGAGACCTGTGTTGTAGAGACCTGTGTTGTAGAGACCTGTCTTGTAGAGACGTGTGTTGTAGAAACCTGTGTTGTAGAGACCTGTGTTTTAGAGACCTGTGTTGTAGAGACCTGTGTTGTAGAGACCTATGTTGTAGAGACGTGTGTTGTAGAGACCTGTGTTGTAGAGACCTGTGTTGCAGAGACCTGTGTTGTAGAGACGTGTGTTGTAGAGACCTGTGTTGTAGAGACCTGTGTTGTAGAGACCTGTGTTGTAGAGACGTGTGTTGTAAAGACCTGTGTTGTAGAGACGTGTGTTGTAGAGACCTGTGTTGTAGAGACGTGTGCTGCAGAGACCTGTGTTGTAGAGACGTGTGTTGTAGAGACCTGTGTTTTAGAAACCTGTGTTGTAGAGACCTGTGTTGTAGAGACGTGTTTTGTAGAGACCTGTCTTGTAGAGACGTGTGTTGTAGAGACCTGTGTTGTAGAGACGTGTGTTGTAGAGACCTGTGTTGTAGAGACGTGTGTTGTAGAGACCTGTGTTGTAGAGACGTGTGTTGTAGAGACCTGTGTTGTAGAGACGTGTGTTGTAGAGAGCTCTGTTGTAGAGACGTGTGTTGTAGAGACCTGTGTTGTAGAGACCTGTGTTGTAGAGACCTGTGTTGTAGAGACCTCTGTTGTAGAGACCTGTGTTGTAGAGACGTGTGTTGTAGAGACGTGTGTTTTAGAGACCTGTGTTGTAGAGACCTGTGTTGTAGAGACGTGTGTTGTAGAGACTTGTGTTGTAGAGACGTGTGTTGTAGAAACCTGTGTTGTAGAGACCTGTGTTGTAGAGACCTATGTTGTAGAGACCTGTGTTGTAGAGACGTGTGTTGTAGAGACCTGTGTTGTAGAGACCTATGTTGTAGAGACCTGTGTTGTATTGATTCACGTAAATATTTATTTTGTAGCTATGTTACAGTGTGAGTACAGAGAAGTTGAAAAGTTAGACACACGCACATGCAGCAGTTGTGAGTATCTTGATTCTCAAACGTTTCGTCTGCTCAGTAGACTTCGTCAGTCGATGTAAAGATGACGTAATCGCTTTTACATCTCTGCTGTTTTTGCTGCCGCCACTTTATTCCACTTAAGCAGCCTGCTGTGTAGGCGATACGTTTCAGAATAAAAATCCCTAATTGTTTCACCATGTGTCTTACTAATCGTTATGTCTTTTTTATGTGAATTATTTAGAATCCCGACAAGTAGAAGAATAAGATACTTATATAAAGCTGAGGAACTGATCACCTTAAATTATTACAACGTTTATCACTGGCCTGCCACTTTTAAGACGCGCCTGATTTATTTCCATTATTATTTTTGAATGGTGTCTTATTATTATATATTAAATGAAGTTGTTGCACACTGAGTGTTTTCCACAATGTATTTATCATTCAGAAATGAGTTGCTGGTGGTGTTCTATGTAACTGTCTTGTACAATATTGTGTTCCTATCTTGTAACTCTCACACAGATTATAGTGGTCGCACGCTGCAGGTGGTCACACACTGCCGGTGGTCGCACAGTGTACTAAGATGTACGATGTAATTAAATTTTGGCTTAATTATATTTTTCTAGGCCACCAACTTGACAGTAGTTAGTAAAGAGACTACAGAATAATATTCCTATAAAATTTATGCCTCGTCTCACAAATATAACTTCCGTCAACAAAGTAACATCGACAAAGTAACATCAACAAAGTAACATCAACAAAGTAACATCAACAAAGTAACATCAACAAAGTAACATCAACAAAGTAACATCAACAAAGTAACATCGACAAAGTAACATCAACAAAGTAACATCAACAAAGTAACATCAACAAAGTAACATCAACAAAGTAACATCGACAAAGTAACATCAACAAAGTAACATCAACAAAGTAACATCAACAAAGTAACATCAACAAAGTAACATCAACAAAGTAACATCGACAAAGTAACATCAACAAAGTAACATCAACAAAGTAACATCAACAAAGTAACATCAACAAAGTAACATCAACAAAGTAACATCAACAAAGTAACATCAACAAAGTAACATCAACAAAGTAACATCAACAAAGTAACATCAACAAAGTAACATCAACAAAGTAACATCAACAAAGTAACATCAACAAAGTAACATCAACAAAGCAACATCAACAAATTAACATCAAAAAAGTAACATCTACAAAGCAACATCAACAAAGCAACATCAACAATGCAACATCAACAAAGCAACATCAACAAAGTAACATCAACAAAGCAACATCAACAAAGTAACATCAATAAAGTAACATCAACAAAGCAACATCAACAAAGCAACATCAACAATGCAACATCAACAAAGCAACATCAACAAAGCAACATCAACAAAGCAACATCAACAAAGCAACATCAACAAAGCAACATCAACAAAGCAACATCAACAATGCAACATCAACAAAGCAACATCAACAAAGTAACATCAACAAAGCAAAATCAACAAAGCAACATCAACAAAGCAACACCAACAAAGCAACATCAACAAAGCAACATCAACAATGCAACATCAACAAAGTAACATCAACAAAGCAACATCAACAAATCAACATCAACAAAGCAACATCAACAAAGCAAGATCAACAAAGCAGCATCAACAAAGCAACATCAGCAATGCAACATCAACAAAGCAACATCAACAAAGTAACATCAACAAAGCAACATCAACAAAGCAACATCAACAAAGCAACACCAAAAAAACAACATCAACAAAGCAACATCAACAATGCAACATCAACAATGCAACATCAACAAAGCAACATCAACAAAGCAACATCAACAAAGCAACATCAACAAAGCAACATCAACAAAGCAACATCAACAAATCAACATCAACAAAGCAACATCAACAAAGCAACATCAACAAAGTAACATCAACAAAGTAACATCAACAAAGCAACATCAACAAAGTAACATCAACAAAGCAACATCAACAAAGCAACATCAACAAAGCAACATCAACAAAGTAACATCAACAAAGTAACATCAACAAAGCAACATCAACAAAGTAACATCAACAAAGCAACATCAACAAAGCAACATCAACAAAGCAACATCAACAAAGCAACATCAACAAAGCAACATCAACAAAGCAACATCAACAATGCAACAGCAACAAAGCAACATCAACAAAGCAACATCATCAAAGCAACACACACGCTACAACATACATCAAGTCTCACTACTCTACAAACACTTTCAATAACAAACTATAAATTCCTCTTCACTTTGTTCTACAAATCTGCGTTCACAATGCTTCCTGCATCAATATACACAATGCACTATACATCTACACTCACAAAATAACATATCTAAACTCACTATAAAACAGACATCCATACTCACATTACATCTATTATCAACACTCAAACATACATCTACATTCCCACTACGTGCATGAAATATTCTGAATATGTTTACGAGTCGACATGAATGTTATTTATACACAAAGACTAATAATCTGTAGAGAAGAGACTGCAATAAATATTGTACATATAAGAGCCTTTCTTTAAGGAGCTTCATATTCCGTGCAAGAAATTATTCTTGACGGAAAACAATAACCTGTCAACACTGTCAACTCTGCCATTTGTCGTTTGTAATAAAGTTATTTGTCGTTGTAGTTGTTGAATATGTTCCTTTGTTGAGAGAGAGAGAGAGTGAGAAAGAGAGAGAGAGAGAGAGAGAGAGAGAGAGAGAGAGGGAGAGAGAGAGAGAGAGAGAGAGAGAGAGAGAGAGAGAGAGAGAGTACAAGGCCAATATTGTCGAAGTACGACACTTGGCTCCATTCCGAAGACAGAGAAGTGAGCTTCTGCGTAACACGACGAGCAGTAGACAGCAACTTCACTCTGGTTGTAACCTTCTGCAGGACATCGCTACATCCGTGAACATTCATTCCTAGGATGAGTCGAGTCTGGACCATGTTCGTACAGCATTATGGCTTCTACGAAATAAAGACAGATGACCAAATAAAATCGTTGGCCTCAGATGGCTCTAACTTCATCCTGTTCCATATTTGTATGTCCCATATCACTGGTCAACTACCAAAATGCTTCCGAGACCAGATTAGCAATTTCCAACTAATTTTAGGTCATTGATAATGAACATCATGGTTAAAATTGTTTGTTAGTTCTTCTTTTCAATATCTACCTACAAGTCACAACAGGTTCCAACAGTCTTGTGGCAGTGTGTTTCTTACCACACTCACAGTCTCACTGACCTTCATTATTGTTCCAGCAGTCATAGAAGGTGGTTGTGATATCCAAGTTTATATTTTGAGGTGAAAGGCAGGTGATTTTCTTAGCCAAACACTTTTTAAACTTATAATAAATATCCACTGAGCAAGCTATTGATATGCATGTGAGGCATTAATTTTATTTTCCTACTGAATGATATAAATACTTCAGCTTAGCTGTCTTGTTCTGTATTATAATGATAAATTAATGAATACATTTTCTGTTCATCTTCAAATTGTTTGTTGTTTTCTTCTTTAAGATGCCTCGTATTTGTGTAAATAGGTCAGAGAACTTCTGCTACATTTGTGGTGAGGTGACTTTGCATCACAGAAGTGCCGCATAATTGCTATGGTTAGAAAGGCATATCACCTATATTTTGGATGCAAGATTAGTGACCAGGACAAGAACTGGGCTCCACACATAGTGCTGCAACAATTGTGCTACTGACCTTCGCCAGTGGTTGAACAGGAAGAGGAAAGGAATGCCTTTTGCTGTACCAATGACATGGCGGGAGCCAAAAGATCATACCAATAATTATTTCTTCATGGTACCTCCAGTACAAAAGCGCTTGCCAAAGAAAAAAAAGGGGTCCATTGAATATCCAAACATTCCATCAGCTACTCGCCTAGTTCCTGGTGCACCAACTCGGTATCCATCGAGTCAGATGAAAAAACTAGTGAGGAGGAACAAGAGAAGGATGACAGTCTTCGATTACAGAGCCTCACATTTAGACTTTTCCAGTGAACTGTGGGGCAGTTAGTGACAAACATGGTGAAAGGTTTCACCAAGATATTTCAACCATGAAAAAATGGTATCAGGGCAAATGGGACACAAGAATGCTTGCAGACTATTGCTGGACATTGACAAGAGATAATTCTACAGCCCACTATAAGCGTCAAGCAAAAAGGCAGAGAGTAGGTACTGATTAGAGTTTAAAATATATTGACACATATTGTACGTTATAATAAAATAATCAAATATTACATGTCTCGTATCTTTAATTAAACATATAGCCAATAAACATTTTGCAAGGTGATATTTGGTTTCAGGACATGAAATGCATAAAAATTAATTAATCTTATTTAAGAAGCATACAACTTTTCAAAAATTGTTGACCAGTGATAATAATAAGAAAAGGCTTTCGAACTAGCTGAAGTAGGTAACAGCTCTTAGCTTGTAAATATGGTTAGGAACCTTGAAGTAGGTAACAGCTCTTAGCTTGTAAATAAGGTTAGGAACCTTGAAGTAGGTAACAGCTCTTAGCTTGTAAATAAGGTTAGGAACCTTGAAGTAGGTAACAGCTCTTGGCTTGTAAATAAGGTTAGGAACCTTGAAGTAGGTAACAGCTCTTAGCTTGTAAATATGGTTAGGAACCTTGAAGTAGGTAACAGCTCTTAGGCTTGTAAATAAGGTTAGGAACCTTGAAGTAGGTATCAGCTCTTAGCTTGTAAATAAGGTTAGGAACCTTGAAGTAGGTAACAGCTCTTAGCTTGTAAATATGGTTAGGAACCTTGAAGTAGGTAACAGCTCTTGGCTTGTAAATAAGGTTAGGAACCTTGAAGTGGTAATAGCTCTTAGCTTGTAAATAAGGTTAGGAACCTTGAAGTAGGTAACAGCTCTTAGGCTTGTAAATAAGGGTTAGGAACCTTGAAGTGTAGGTAACAGCTCTTAGGCTTGTAAATATGGTTAGGAATTCCCTTGAAGTAGGTAACAGCTCTTAGCTTGTAAATAAGGTTAGGAACCTTGAAGTAGGTAACAGCTCTTAGCTTGTAAATAAGGTTAGGAACCTTAACCTTAACCTTGTAAAACAATGTATGAAATATGTAGGAAGTAATAATAATAATAATAATAATAATAATAATAATAATAATAATATTATTAGTTATTATTATTATAATATTAATGTTATTAATATTATATTATTATTATTATTATTTTTATTATTATTACTATTACTACTTACTCTCTCTCTCTCTCTCTCTCTCTCTCTCTCTCTCTCTCTCTCTCTCTCTCTCTCTCTCTCTCTCTCTCTCTCTCTCTCTCTCTCTCTCTCTCTCTCTCTCTCTCTCTCTCTCTCTCTCTCTCTCTCTCTCTCTCTCTCTCTCTCTCTCTCTCTCTCTCTCTCTCTCTCTCTATCTCTCTCTCTCTCTCTCTCTCTCTCTCTCTCTCTCTCTCTCTATCTCTCTCTCTCGCTCTCTTTCTCAACAAAATACTACTATAATAATAATAATAATAATAATAATAATAATAATAATAATAATAATAATAATAATAATAATATATTATTATTATTATTATTATTATTATTATTATTATTATTATTATTATTATTATTAGTTATTATTATTACTCTCTGTCTGTCACCAAAATACTACACTTAGCCATATTAAACTTTTCATTGGTAGCTAGATGGTGAAGTCTTGTATAAATTGTACACCTTTAAGACAGGTCTCTCTCTCGCTGTGTCTCTGTGATGCCTCGTCAAAGATGTCCAGTACCTGATCACTGTTATCTTACACTATTTCCATTATATATTATTCCCTTCTTTATGCACTTCTAGTAATTTAGGTGCTTGACCTGAGTATATGACCTCCCACGAAGGTTCTCTGTATATTTACCAGTTTCACTATTTTGTTGTTCTTGAAGGAAGTCATTAGCACACAGCAAGATTCCAACTGTGGAAAATACTGTATATTTTCCGAAAATACAGTGTATTTTGCATGTAAATTAGTGTAATATATTGTAGATAATAAAAATTAATTTGTAAATAAATAAAGAACCAGCGAAATTGGTGAGCATCGCTGGGGAAGGAGAGACACCATTGGGCTGAAGGCACGCGAGTGATATGTGCATAAATTTCGACGCTCTGGAGGTTAAATTGTGGTTGAAATCTCCCAAATAGGAGCAGAAATTGTTGGAATTGCAGTCCTGCATAACTTGAGAAGGCAGAGGACAGAACAGCCAGGGAAACCCAGCTAAGTGATGTCTATATTTATGTTGAAATTCTGGCCAGTATTTTCTTCATATTTTAGGCAGGAGTTTGTGTATGATACACCAAGTCATCTCCAGACAAATTGGTGAGTGCTATTATTATAAATTCTCCTTCAATGTATATGTATTCATTTTTTAAAATTTAATATACAGTCCACATATTTATATTATTGTTTTATCAGAATTCCTGGTGATGTATATTTCAGTATAAATTAATATAGGTCCAGAGTGACTTGTGGAGATAGAGAGTGTAGGTATCGAAGGGGACATTTTTTGCAGCCTAGAATGTCCGAAAATTCCTACTTGTCTCTGTAACTTTGATAAAGAATAATTATCTTTGTTACCATTTACTGGTATGTATCTTATGAGGTTCATCCAGGTAATTTAAATTTTCCGTACCAACCTCCAGAGAGAACGAGTGTCACCACTAGCTTGGCATCTCTCATTATAAAACTTTATAACTATCCAACCAATCACTCCGCTTGGAGAGGACGATAATGACCTTGATATGAGAACTTCTGTCATTGTCCCCCTTTAGGTCTCTCACATTAGAACCAACACTGAATTAAGTGACTTGAGTTGTCCCTTTACTTCACTCTTGTATTTGTTTCTGTAACTTAGTAACTGAAAATTGACCTCATTGAACCTCATCCTTTGCTGAAGATAATAGATCTCCAAGCTGATATCAGCTTGGAGATCTATTATCTTCAGTAAAAGATGAATCAGTGGGATGATTTATGTCCTTATCTCTGTTAGATGTGAGAGTGATGTGCAGCGAGTGCTGGACTTTTGCCGGCATTCTGTGAGTACTGTAAGTACTTACCGATTTCTGCT